>NC_092353.1:79496461-79796461 GCF_963676685.1 Mytilus edulis | reverse complement strand
GAGGTCAAGTGAATAATAAAATTGAGAATGGAAATGGGGAATGTGTCAAAGAGACAACAACCCGAAAAGATAATCCTGGTAAAAAAGTTAACTCATTAATTTTTTAAGGGAAGGATGAAAAATTATACAATGCAATGCCAATTTTCTAATGTTGTAATTCAAAATCAGTCATGATCCTTGTATAACTTTTAAAAGCGACACACAATAGCTCAAGTATATTCATAAAATAGGGACATGAATCAATCTCTTAGTCATCATATGCGGATTCAGTACGCGTATTAGCATTACAAGACACTTCCCTTTTTTATAAGAACAAGTTCGGCGCAGGACAGAGTTTGTTCAAAGCAAACACAGTTTTTGAGTACAAATGCTATCTACCTTTGCAAAGGAAACACAAAAGAAATGTGAGTACAAAGTTTCGATCAATGTTCGTGACCCATATTCCCATATGCATATGCATGATGTATCTGCACTGCCAATCCCAAATGTAATGGGGCGAATGTTGCTACAGAAACGATTGATTTTGTATAGCCATACATTTACGAATTTTTGTTATCTTTAAGGACAATATACGGTTCAGAAGCGCCTTTGTGTTATTTTTCATCAATTAACTAACAAATGAAATTTTGAGCCTTGGCTCCGTGTTGAAGACCGGACCGTGACCTATAATGGTTTACTTTTATAAATTGTGACTTGGATGGTGTGTTGTATCATTGGCACTCATACCACATTTTCCTATATCTATTAACAAGCTATGCGGGCATCATTTCCATAGAAATATCAAAACGAGGACATAGCTCATAAGAGCACTGGTGGCAGGGCAAGCCGGTAATTGTTCTTCTTTTAATGTACTCCTTGATATTTTCAGACACACCTTGGTGTAATTCTGAAAGTCTTAACATATACTTCAATTTTCCTGCAGCAGATATGGCATCACCTAAATTGAGTTCAGAGCTAAACTCTATATTTCATATCCCTTGGCACCACTGTATCTGAATAGCGTAGTTTTCTTGGGTTTTTTTTAAAGGTTTTAATATGTTTTCATATCCAAACTACAAGGAAGATACTGAGCGCGAGATCGTATAAAAGTGTCAGGTTGTGAGGATACATGTCGATCAGTTTGATCACATATATGGATTTCTGTTGTTTCTAATTCAAAGTTCCCCAAGGGTGACTGGGGAAACGAAACATGATCACTTGGTCTTCTTCCGACCGGCAGTAAAACGAAGTGGGGAGTCCGTTTGGCTGTGCGGGATGTATCAAGTTCGCAGTCACGTCCAGTCAGAATGGGGACGTTAAGTCCGATGCCTCGTGTAAAGGGAGTGTCACGTTCTTTGCACGTTAAAAACCCTTGCATCAACTCTTTGAGGAGTCCGTAGGTGACATGTTGCAATGGAAAATTTCTGTCCCAATCCAATATACCATCATTTTCCAGTGGCAGTCTAAATTTTCCAGATCATCATCCCGAATGGCCTCTATTATGACAAAACCTACCTATTGTTTTTATTGTTAACTTGTTCTCGTCCTGAACATGCATGAAATATTTTAAGCAACCAACAATCAATCAATCAATCTAATTTAAAGACGCACCAATTTTGCCTTCTGGTGCAAGTCTCATAACATCACTGATGATTCGCCCACTGAAAGCAGAATATTAAGAGAGAAGTTGGTTTTAGCATCACCTTGCCACACACCAAATCTCTGCGAATCTTCAATAGTACTTTTCCCCCGACCACTTGCATGCATATTAATTGCTCTGAGGTTAAACATTGACATACAATGTATTTTCTCACAATGTCAACTATATATATATATAGTCATTATCCGGAAAAACCTCTTATCCGAAGGATTTGGTTAACTTTTATATAAAGTCAAAATTTTATTAACAAAAAATATAACTTATTTACAGAAAATACACGAAAGAACTACTATATATATTCAAATCACTCAAAAATAAATTAACCTCTCCTACAAAATCTACATAATCACATCGAAACTATCAAATTGATGGTGAAGGAAAAAATAAATGGTGGAGCTGATTGACGGATAGGAAATTTCCGTAATTAAAAAAGGTACAAATGATGTTTTTATTTTTGAGTTTTTGACAAAATTGTTTGGAATTTGCCCAAGAAAATTTGCATGCAGTATCGAAATAATATGTTTTGTCCTCTCAAATGTCAAATACTATTTTTGAATCATTTGTTTTCTCGTTTTCAAAGAAAAACGCGTTAAATTTCTATCTAAAAAACAGCCAACTTTAAGTTTGAAAGTTTTACTTGAACATGGTATTATATTTATTTCTTTATCATTCCGATGATCCTTGATGATATGTGCATAGAAAATATTTACGAAAATAGCGGGAAATTTAACCAAAAAATATATTTTTGGATTTTAAGGAAACTACCCAAAACCGTAAATTGAGGGGTACCCCCATTAAAGGGATAAAATACAAAAATGTGACCATAGAAATTTTTTACGACCCGACGGAAATTAAAATATAGATATTATTCTATCATTTAAAACAATTTGCAGCCGTGTGTTATTCCGGACCATTAAACTCGCTAACTAAGCGTCTTTTTCGATGTCAGTTGCAGTACTATAGTGGGCACCAAATGCGATGAAGCAGGGCATCTTTTTTATACCGGCAAATATCCACAATTCAATGACTCATCGGTATTCTCGACTCAATGACTCATCAGTGGTCTTAATCAATGACCCATCAAGTGTCTTGACTCCATGACTCATAAGTGGTCTCAACTCGATGACAAATCAGTGTTCTTGATCAATGACCCATCATTGGTCTCAACTCGATGACCCACCAGATGTCTCGACTCAATGACTCATCGGTGGTCTCAATTCAATGACCCATCAGTGGTCTTGATCAATGACCAACCAGATGTCTCGACTCAACAACCCACCAGATGTCGACTCAATGACTCATCAGTAGTCCCAATTCAATGACCCGTCAATAGTCTTGATCAATAACCCATCAGTGGTTTCAACTCAATGACCCATCAGATGTCTTGACTCAATGACTCATCAGTGGTCTTGATCAATGACCCATCAGGTGTCTCGACTCAATGACCAATCAGTGGTCTTGATCAATGACCCATCAGTGATCTTGATCAATGACCCATGATTGGTCTCAACTCGATGACCCGTCAGATGTCTCGACTCAATGATTCATCAGTGGTATCAATTCAATGACCCATCAGTGGTCTTGATCAATGACCAACCAGATGTCTCGACTCAATGACTCATCACTAGTCTTGATAAATGGCCCATCAGTGGTCTGAACTCAATGACCGATCAGTGGTCTCAACTCAATGACCCATCAGTGGTCTCAAATCAATGACCCATCAGTTGTCTGTATCAATGACCCATCAGATGTCTCGATTATGGCTCATCAGTGGTCTCAATTCAATAACCCATCTGGTCTTGATCAATGACCCACCAGATGTCTCGACTCAATGACTCATCAGTGGTCTCAATTCAATGACCCATCAGATGTCTCGACTCAATGACCAATCAGTGGTCTTAATCAACGACCAATCAGTGGTCTCAACTCAAATGACTCATATGTGGTCTCAATTCAATGACAAATCAGTGGTCTTGATCAATAACCAATCTGGTCTCATTTAAATGACCCATCAGTGGTCTCAACTCCATGACCAATCAGATGTCGTCGACTAAATGACCAATCACTGGTCTTGATCAATGACCCATCAGTGGTTTCAACTCAATGATCCATCAGTAGTCTCAATTCAATGACCCATCAATAGTCTTGATCAATGACCCATCATTGATATCAACTAAATGACCAATCAGTGGTCTTGATCAATGACCCATCAGTGGTCTCAACTCAATGATCCATCAGTAGTCTCAATTCAATGATCAATCAATAGTCTTGATCAATGACCCATCATTGATATCAACTAAATGACCAATCAGTGGTCTTGATCAATGACCCATCAGTGGTCTCAACTCAATGATCAATCAATAGTCTTGATCAATGACCCATCATTGATATCAACTAAATGGCCAATCAGTGGTCTTGATCAATGATCCATCAGTGGTCTCAACTCAATGACACATCAGTAGTCTCAATTCAATGACCCATCTATCGTCTTGATCATTGACCCATCAGTGGTCTCAACTCCATGACCCATCAGTTGTCGTCGACTAAATGTCCAATCAGTGGTCTTGATCAATGACCCATCAGTGGTCTCAACTCAATGACACATCAGTAGTCTCAATTCAATGACCCATCTATCGTCTTGATCAATGACCCATCAGTGGTCTCAACTCAATGACTCATCAGTAGTCTCAATTCAATGACCCATCAATCGTCTTGATCAATGACCCATCATTGATATCAACTCAATGACCTATCAGTGGTCTTGATCAATGACCCATCAGTCACTAATCATATGAATGTTTTTTCTAACTCATTGTACTACTGACATTTATATTTAAATAATATATTTATTTTATTTCAAGAATAAAATTTCATATTTTGTAGCGTAACTGAATTCTTTTATTTTTAATAAATGCATCTTATTAAGGTTTGTAATACTGCAACTTCATCATGTATAATTTACAAATATGACCTCAAATATGACAAGAGAGTCTCCAGTAACACGTATTTAGGAGTTTTGTCCCTTAGTCTACACAATTTTAACTTTAGTTGGCAAAACATTTTTTGAATTAAGGGAATGTCTATTTTTTCTGAACATTATCAAATTCTTCTTATAATCTACTGCTTTGGTGGTTTTGGACTAACATTATTGCCTCAAACCTTGAAAACTATAAAAGATACAGAAAAACATCAATTTGCAGTAACGATAAGCAAGTACTAATAGGTTTACATTGTCGAAATTGTCAGCCGACTCCTTATTAGAGTAAGTGCCCTTTGATAATGATTTGTTACAAATATTTTGCGTATTTGCCTTGTATCGTAAAAATTATAATAGATAGTTATGAAACTTGTAATAAGCAAAAATGATCAGCAACAGGGGCGGATCCAGCCATTTTAACAAAGGGGGTTCAAACTATATGTCCCAATTCAAATGCATTGATCAGCCAAAAAAGGGGGTTCCAAACCCCAGAACCACCCCCCCCTTTTACCCCCTTGGAACTGCCACTGAGCAAGATACTATCTACAGTTTGGACAATATAGAAGAAGATAGTCTTGTTTAAGAGTTACTGCCCCTGAAACAGTATTTTTTACCAGTGTTTAGCTGTGATCATAAAAAGTATAGGATCTAAGTTAAGTGTTATTCAAAAAGGTTCAGCAAAACAGGTAGTTATGATGGTATGATACTAAACCCCTCACGGGGATGATTGTGCCTGACTTTCATATGATGAAGACATAATTTTTCAATCAGTTTAATTGAAGTCTGGAGCTGGCACGTTAACTGCTAGTAGTCTGATGTTATTTATGTATTATTGTCATTTTGTTTATTTTCTTTGGTTACATCTTCTGACATCAGACTCGGACTTTTCTTGAACTGAATTTTAATGTGCGTATTGTTATGCATTTACTTTTCTGCATTGGCTAGAGGTATAGGGGGAGGGTTGAGATCTCACAAACATGTTTAACCCCGCCGCATTTTTGCGCCTGTCCCAAGTCAGGAGCCTCTGGCCTTTGTTAGTCTTGTATTATTTTAACTTTTAGTTTCTTGTGTACAATTTGGAGTTTAGTATGGCGTTCATTATCACTGAACTAGTATATATTTGTTTAGGGGGCAGCTGAAGGACGCCTCCTGGTGCGGGAATTTCTCGTTGCATTGAAGACCTGTTTGTGACGTTCTGCTCTTGTCTGCTCTACGGTCGGGTTGTTGTCTCTTTGGCACATTCCCCATTTCCATTCTCAATTTTAGTATCTATGGTGAGTTCATTTATGTATCTACTCTAATATTGAAGAAACATCTGTTGACTTGTTTTTGCAACTATAGCTCCTGAAATATATACAGTAAAACCTGACTGAACAGAAACCTTCCGGGACTTGCGATTTTGTTCGGTTTGGCAGGTAATCGGTTTCATCGGGTTCACAATGCATGAACATGGGATATGATTGGTCTTCAGATCTAGAACAAGTTTGGATTAGACCGGTTTCCGGTTTATTCAGGGTTCGGTTTAATAAGGTTTCACTGTATATGTTTTGCAGTTTTTGACTGATATCTCAATAGGAAAGTGTGACATGCAAAATTTATCAGCATCACAAGATCTATTACACCTGAAATATACAGTTTTGTCGGTTTTTTTTTATAACTATAGGAGCTAGGTTATAAACCTTCCAAAATGACTAGTGTGACAAGCTCTAACGTCTATGATATTTTAGCTTGAGACAATCAGTTTTAGGAGTTTTGACATGTTTTTTGCTATTTTGGCTGTTATTTTTATACCCGGTTGTAGCTGGGTTAAATAAGTGAATTGCAAGAATGAAAAGCAACACAAAGAGAAACTTAATTATGTATGCGCATAAAAAAATTCATCAGAATTTTTCCACCAGGTGACAGGCACAGGTGTGCCGGTTGTTAAGTTCACGTGGCCCCAAGGGACATGTGGGAAACTTGCAATAATTTGGGGTACAACAGTTCTGTTGTCCATAAAATAATATGCTTAACCTTCAAGATCAATATCAACCAAACTTAGACTGAATGATTCTTATATAGGTTAGGGACGACATCAAAAGTTCAATGTAGGATCGATAAAAAGCTTAATTCATATAGTTTTTTCATTCCCCCCCCCCTTTCCCCTTTACCCCCACTCTTAACCTAATTTGGGAAAAATTGATTGACCAATAAGGATATATATAAAATCGATGTCAATTAAACAAAACTTGCAACAATTTTGACCCCATCCCCAAACTATTTGAATTCAGGTGGGTTTTTTTTTATCCTTCATTGACCTTCATTGATTTGGCATAAAATTTGTATTCCTAACACATGTAACAGTCAACCAAAATGGTCACAATGGCTAAAACTAAAATATTGAGATTTTAACTTAAATTTAGTTGAAATTGAAAAATACATTCGGATCTGCAAATCAGTTGTTGTAATCTTTGATATTGTGATGACCTCAAAGTGAAGGACATATGAATTAAGGATGATCTAAGTGTGGTGTGATTGAAAAATTAGCAAACAAACCAAGATAAAATTGAGATGGAAATTGCGAATGTGTCAAAGAGACAACAACCCGACCAAAGGAAAGAAAATAGCAGAGGCAATCTAATAAAAATATTGATCTCTGATTTCGTTATACTCATAATATATGTAGTATAACGACATTAGAGATCAATATTTATACCCCCCGCTTTGAAAAAAGGGGGGTATACTGTTTTACCTCTGTCTGTCCTTCTGTCAGTCCGTCAGTCCATCAGTCCGTCAGTCTGTCAGTCAGTCCGTCCGTCCCATGAATATTTTTCGTCACATTTTTCTCAGGAACTACACTACCAGGATTTCTGAAATTTGGTTTCAGGCTTGATATAAGTCAGCTATACTGTGTAATGCGTTTTCAGATTCATCACTCGACAACTTCCTGTTTACAGAACACTTGTATCATTTTTACACCTGATAGCCAAGTTGAAATTTTTCGTCACATTTTTCTCAGGAACTGCACTACCAGGATTTCTGATATTTGGTTTCAGACTTGATATAAGTCAACTATACCGTGTGATGCGTTTTCAGATTCATCACTCGACAACTTTCTGTTTACCGAACACTTGCCAATGTATTATTTTACACATGATAACCAAGTTGAAAATTTTCGTCACATTTTTCTCAGGAACTACAATACATGGATTTCTGAAATTTGGTTTCAGGATTTATACAAGTCAGCTATACCGTGTGATGCGTTTTCAGATTCATCACTCAACAACTTCCTGTTTACCGAACACTTGAATATGTTTACACTATTAAAACTATCCACTTGCGGTGGGGGTATCATCAGTGAGCTGTAGCTCACAGTTTCACTTGTTTAATAAGATTGTAGCAGAGGGTCACTAATAGGTCTTCAATGCAGCGCGAAACTCCCGCAGCCGGAGGTGTCGTTCAGCTGGCCCCTAAACAAATGTCTATACTAGTACAGTGATAATGAACGCCATACTAAACTTCGAATTATACGCAACATGCACAAGAAACTAAAATTGAAAATCATACAAGACTAACAAAGGCCAGAGGCTCCTGACTTGGGCCAGGCGCAAAAAATGCGGCGGGGTTAAACATGTGTTTTGAGATCTCAACCCCCCCCCCCCCCCCTTATACCTCTAGCCAATCTAACAATCATAAGACCCATTTTGTTCGTAAATAACTCGATCCTCATGATCCTGTTGTCCTCAAACCGAAGAAATAAGTTATCCTCCTTGATTTGATTTACTGGTCTCGACCTAGAAAAAAACGTTATACAGAAGTTGAGAGTATTTGATTCTTAAACTAAAGCTAATACATACTATATAATGTAAAATTAGATATTAAATGACTGGAATGGAACTGCCACTGAGCAAGATACTATCTACAGTTTGGACAATATAGAAGAAAATAGTCTTGTTTAAGAGTTACTGCCCCTGAAACAGTATTTTTTACCAGTGTTTAGCTGTGATCATAAAAAGTATAGGATCTAAGTTAAGTGTTATTCAAAAAGGTTCAGCAAAACAGGTAGTTATGATGGTATGATACTAAACCCCTCACGGGGATGATTGTACCTGACTTTCATATGATGAAGACATAATTTTTCAATCAGTTTAATTGAAGTCTGGAGCTGGCACGTTAACTGCTAGTAGTCTGATGTTATTTATGTATTATTGTCATTTTGTTTATTTTCTTTGGTTACATCTTCTGACATCAGACTCGGACTTTTCTTGAACTGAATTTTAATGTGCGTATTGTTATGCATTTACTTTTCTGCATTGGCTAGAGGTATAGGGGGAGGGTTGAGATCTCACAAACATGTTTAACCCCGCCGCATTTTTGCGCCTGTCCCAAGTCAGGAGCCTCTGGCCTTTGTTAGTCTTGTATTATTTTAACTTTTAGTTTCTTGTGTACAATTTGGAGTTTAGTATGGCGTTCATTATCACTGAACTAGTATATATTTGTTTAGGGGGCAGCTGAAGGACGCCTCCTGGTGCGGGAATTTCTCGTTGCATTGAAGACCTGTTTGTGACGTTCTGCTCTTGTCTGCTCTACGGTCGGGTTGTTGTCTCTTTGGCACATTCCCCATTTCCATTCTCAATTTTAGTATCTATGGTGAGTTCATTTATGTATCTACTCTAATATTGAAGAAACATCTGTTGACTTGTTTTTGCAACTATAGCTCCTGAAATATATACAGTAAAACCTGACTGAACAGAAACCTTCCGGGACTTGCGATTTTGTTCGGTTTGGCAGGTAATCGGTTTCATCGGGTTCACAATGCATGAACATGGGATATGATTGGTCTTCAGATCTAGAACAAGTTTGGATTAGACCGGTTTCCGGTTTATTCAGGGTTCGGTTTAATAAGGTTTCACTGTATATGTTTTGCAGTTTTTGACTGATATCTCAATAGGAAAGTGTGACATGCAAAATTTATCAGCATCACAAGATCTATTACACCTGAAATATACAGTTTTGTCGGTTTTTTTTTATAACTATAGGAGCTAGGTTATAAACCTTCCAAAATGACTAGTGTGACAAGCTCTAACGTCTATGATATTTTAGCTTGAGACAATCAGTTTTAGGAGTTTTGACATGTTTTTTGCTATTTTGGCTGTTATTTTTATACCCGGTTGTAGCTGGGTTAAATAAGTGAATTGCAAGAATGAAAAGCAACACAAAGAGAAACTTAATTATGTATGCGCATAAAAAAATTCATCAGAATTTTTCCACCAGGTGACAGGCACAGGTGTGCCGGTTGTTAAGTTCACGTGGCCCCAAGGGACATGTGGGAAACTTGCAATAATTTGGGGTACAACAGTTCTGTTGTCCATAAAATAATATGCTTAACCTTCAAGATCAATATCAACCAAACTTAGACTGAATGATTCTTATATAGGTTAGGGACGACATCAAAAGTTCAATGTAGGATCGATAAAAAGCTTAATTCATATAGTTTTTTCATTCCCCCCCCCCTTTCCCCTTTACCCCCACTCTTAACCTAATTTGGGAAAAATTGATTGACCAATAAGGATATATATAAAATCGATGTCAATTAAACAAAACTTGCAACAATTTTGACCCCATCCCCAAACTATTTGAATTCAGGTGGGTTTTTTTTTTATCCTTCATTGACCTTCATTGATTTGGCATAAAATTTGTATTCCTAACACATGTAACAGTCAACCAAAATGGTCACAATGGCTAAAACTAAAATATTGAGATTTTAACTTAAATTTAGTTGAAATTGAAAAATACATTCGGATCTGCAAATCAGTTGTTGTAATCTTTGATATTGTGATGACCTCAAAGTGAAGGACATATGAATTAAGGATGATCTAAGTGTGGTGTGATTGAAAAATTAGCAAACAAACCAAGATAAAATTGAGATGGAAATTGCGAATGTGTCAAAGAGACAACAACCCGACCAAAGGAAAGAAAATAGCAGAGGCAATCTAATAAAAATATTGATCTCTGATTTCGTTATACTCATAATATATGTAGTATAACGACATTAGAGATCAATATTTATACCCCCCGCTTTGAAAAAAGGGGGGTATACTGTTTTACCTCTGTCTGTCCTTCTGTCAGTCCGTCAGTCCATCAGTCCGTCAGTCTGTCAGTCAGTCCGTCCGTCCCATGAATATTTTTCGTCACATTTTTCTCAGGAACTACACTACCAGGATTTCTGAAATTTGGTTTCAGGCTTGATATAAGTCAGCTATACTGTGTAATGCGTTTTCAGATTCATCACTCGACAACTTCCTGTTTACAGAACACTTGTATCATTTTTACACCTGATAGCCAAGTTGAAATTTTTCGTCACATTTTTCTCAGGAACTGCACTACCAGGATTTCTGATATTTGGTTTCAGACTTGATATAAGTCAGCTATACCGTGTGATGCGTTTTCAGATTCATCACTCGACAACTTTCTGTTTACCGAACACTTGCCAATGTATTATTTTACACATGATAACCAAGTTGAAAATTTTCGTCACATTTTTCTCAGGAACTACAATACATGGATTTCTGAAATTTGGTTTCAGGATTTATACAAGTCAGCTATACCGTGTGATGCGTTTTCAGATTCATCACTCAACAACTTCCTGTTTACCGAACACTTGAATATGTTTACACTATTAAAACTATCCTCTTGCGGTGGGGGTATCATCAGTGAGCAGTAGCTCACAGTTTCACTTGTTTAATAAGATTGTAGCAGAGGGTCACTAATAGGTCTTCAATGCAGCGCGAAACTCCCGCAGCCGGAGGTGTCGTTCAGCTGGCCCCTAAACAAATGTCTATACTAGTACAGTGATAATGAACGCCATACTAAACTTCGAATTATACGCAACATGCACAAGAAACTAAAATTGAAAATCATACAAGACTAACAAAGGCCAGAGGCTCCTGACTTGGGCCAGGCGCAAAAAATGCGGCGGGGTTAAACATGTGTTTTGAGATCTCAACCCCCCCCCCCCCTTATACCTCTAGCCAATCTAACAATCATAAGACCCATTTTGTTCGTAAATAACTCGATCCTCATGATCCTGTTGTCCTCAAACCGAAGAAATAAGTTATCCTCCTTGATTTGATTTACTGGTCTCGACCTAGAAAAAAACGTTATACAGAAGTTGAGAGTATTTGATTCTTAAACTAAAGCTAATACATACTATATAATGTAAAATTAGATATTAAATGACTGGAATGGAACTGCCACTGAGCAAGATACTATCTACAGTTTGGACAATATAGAAGAAAATAGTCTTGTTTAAGAGTTACTGCCCCTGAAACAGTATTTTTTACCAGTGTTTAGCTGTGATCATAAAAAGTATAGGATCTAAGTTAAGTGTTATTCAAAAAGGTTCAGCAAAACAGGTAGTTATGATGGTATGATACTAAACCCCTCACGGGGATGATTGTACCTGACTTTCATATGATGAAGACATAATTTTTCAATCAGTTTAATTGAAGTCTGGAGCTGGCACGTTAACTGCTAGTAGTCTGATGTTATTTATGTATTATTGTCATTTTGTTTATTTTCTTTGGTTACATCTTCTGACATCAGACTCGGACTTTTCTTGAACTGAATTTTAATGTGCGTATTGTTATGCATTTACTTTTCTGCATTGGCTAGAGGTATAGGGGGAGGGTTGAGATCTCACAAACATGTTTAACCCCGCCGCATTTTTGCGCCTGTCCCAAGTCAGGAGCCTCTGGCCTTTGTTAGTCTTGTATTATTTTAACTTTTAGTTTCTTGTGTACAATTTGGAGTTTAGTATGGCGTTCATTATCACTGAACTAGTATATATTTGTTTAGGGGGCAGCTGAAGGACGCCTCCTGGTGCGGGAATTTCTCGTTGCATTGAAGACCTGTTTGTGACGTTCTGCTCTTGTCTGCTCTACGGTCGGGTTGTTGTCTCTTTGGCACATTCCCCATTTCCATTCTCAATTTTAGTATCTATGGTGAGTTCATTTATGTATCTACTCTAATATTGAAGAAACATCTGTTGACTTGTTTTTGCAACTATAGCTCCTGAAATATATACAGTAAAACCTGACTGAACAGAAACCTTCCGGGACTTGCGATTTTGTTCGGTTTGGCAGGTAATCGGTTTCATCGGGTTCACAATGCATGAACATGGGATATGATTGGTCTTCAGATCTAGAACAAGTTTGGATTAGACCGGTTTCCGGTTTATTCAGGGTTCGGTTTAATAAGGTTTCACTGTATATGTTTTGCAGTTTTTGACTGATATCTCAATAGGAAAGTGTGACATGCAAAATTTATCAGCATCACAAGATCTATTACACCTGAAATATACAGTTTTGTCGGTTTTTTTTTATAACTATAGGAGCTAGGTTATAAACCTTCCAAAATGACTAGTGTGACAAGCTCTAACGTCTATGATATTTTAGCTTGAGACAATCAGTTTTAGGAGTTTTGACATGTTTTTTGCTATTTTGGCTGTTATTTTTATACCCGGTTGTAGCTGGGTTAAATAAGTGAATTGCAAGAATGAAAAGCAACACAAAGAGAAACTTAATTATGTATGCGCATAAAAAAATTCATCAGAATTTTTCCACCAGGTGACAGGCACAGGTGTGCCGGTTGTTAAGTTCACGTGGCCCCAAGGGACATGTGGGAAACTTGCAATAATTTGGGGTACAACAGTTCTGTTGTCCATAAAATAATATGCTTAACCTTCAAGATCAATATCAACCAAACTTAGACTGAATGATTCTTATATAGGTTAGGGACGACATCAAAAGTTCAATGTAGGATCGATAAAAAGCTTAATTCATATAGTTTTTTCATTCCCCCCCCCCCCTTTCCCCTTTACCCCCACTCTTAACCTAATTTGGGAAAAATTGATTGACCAATAAGGATATATATAAAATCGATGTCAATTAAACAAAACTTGCAACAATTTTGACCCCATCCCCAAACTATTTGAATTCAGGTGGGTTTTTTTTTTATCCTTCATTGACCTTCATTGATTTGGCATAAAATTTGTATTCCTAACACATGTAACAGTCAACCAAAATGGTCACAATGGCTAAAACTAAAATATTGAGATTTTAACTTAAATTTAGTTGAAATTGAAAAATACATTCGGATCTGCAAATCAGTTGTTGTAATCTTTGATATTGTGATGACCTCAAAGTGAAGGACATATGAATTAAGGATGATCTAAGTGTGGTGTGATTGAAAAATTAGCAAACAAACCAAGATAAAATTGAGATGGAAATTGCGAATGTGTCAAAGAGACAACAACCCGACCAAAGGAAAGAAAATAGCAGAGGCAATCTAATAAAAATATTGATCTCTGATTTCGTTATACTCATAATATATGTAGTATAACGACATTAGAGATCAATATTTATACCCCCCGCTTTGAAAAAAGGGGGGTATACTGTTTTACCTCTGTCTGTCCTTCTGTCAGTCCGTCAGTCCATCAGTCCGTCAGTCTGTCAGTCAGTCCGTCCGTCCCATGAATATTTTTCGTCACATTTTTCTCAGGAACTACACTACCAGGATTTCTGAAATTTGGTTTCAGGCTTGATATAAGTCAGCTATACTGTGTAATGCGTTTTCAGATTCATCACTCGACAACTTCCTGTTTACAGAACACTTGTATCATTTTTACACCTGATAGCCAAGTTGAAATTTTTCGTCACATTTTTCTCAGGAACTGCACTACCAGGATTTCTGATATTTGGTTTCAGACTTGATATAAGTCAGCTATACCGTGTGATGCGTTTTCAGATTCATCACTCGACAACTTTCTGTTTACCGAACACTTGCCAATGTATTATTTTACACATGATAACCAAGTTGAAAATTTTCGTCACATTTTTCTCAGGAACTACAATACATGGATTTCTGAAATTTGGTTTCAGGATTTATACAAGTCAGCTATACCGTGTGATGCGTTTTCAGATTCATCACTCAACAACTTCCTGTTTACCGAACACTTGAATATGTTTACACTATTAAAACTATCCACTTGCGGTGGGGGTATCATCAGTGAGCAGTAGCTCACAGTTTCACTTGTTTAATAAGATTGTAGCAGAGGGTCACTAATAGGTCTTCAATGCAGCGCGAAACTCCCGCAGCCGGAGGTGTCGTTCAGCTGGCCCCTAAACAAATGTCTATACTAGTACAGTGATAATGAACGCCATACTAAACTTCGAATTATACGCAACATGCACAAGAAACTAAAATTGAAAATCATACAAGACTAACAAAGGCCAGAGGCTCCTGACTTGGGCCAGGCGCAAAAAATGCGGCGGGGTTAAACATGTGTTTTGAGATCTCAACCCCCCCCCTTATACCTCTAGCCAATCTAACAATCATAAGACCCATTTTGTTCGTAAATAACTCGATCCTCATGATCCTGTTGTCCTCAAACCGAAGAAATAAGTTATCCTCCTTGATTTGATTTACTGGTCTCGACCTAGAAAAAAACGTTATACAGAAGTTGAGAGTATTTGATTCTTAAACTAAAGCTAATACATACTATATAATGTAAAATTAGATATTAAATGACTACTGTAAGAGAGATAACTCTAAATTTTACAGGGCAAATCAGCTTTATTTTTAGAATGTGAAAGAATGATTAACACTGGTGTAAGTTTGAGGTCATATGTCTTTATATGGTCAAAGTTTCTTCCTGGCTGTTACCCAAAGCTAGAGGTATATAACCCTTCAAAATAATATTGATGAAAATATATAAAACAAATGTAAAAAGGTAAGTGTCATGTTTTTGTTTTCAATTCTTAAACCAGAAAAACTGAAAAACTATTTTCATATCAACATGATGAATGATCAAATGAATTAAACATTTTTTGTAGTAAAAAATCTACAGCAGACAGTAAGAAAAATCAATGTGTATTTGCTATAAATAAACCTGATAAAAAAGGGGGGATGAATTAATTTTGTTATTTTAAATTTAACTGCAAACTTCCAAGATGCTTAAATCTAATACGAGAAGTGTACAGTATGTATGTGTTCCAGAACATATGAGTATTTGGACCCTACGCGTATGGTCGGGCCATTTGAGTATATACTCGTTTGGTTATTAACTGGCCGAACAATATGAGTATTCACACCATATAGGTATTTTTCGAATAAATGCAAACTTCTTAAATAGATAGAGCTTATTCTCTGGTCCAAAATAGGCACTATTATTAGCTAAAATCCTTTTTATTTGTTACAAAATAATTGTCTTGATATATTTGTTGTTTTACCCTCGTTATCTAGAGTCAATTTTAAGCACATCGATCATGTTGATAGTTTTGTCCGTACATTAAACCATAAGCATTTTGGGCGTGGACATTTTTTTTTAAATTTCTAATTTCCAATTATTTTCCCCAATAAAACTAGGATAATGGTAAATCGTATAAAGAGCAGTATGAAATGATTTAATAACTTGGAATAATTTGAAGTGATAATTGAATGATAATGAAATTTAATTTACCAAAAAAACAAATTGAAATACCAAATCAAAGTAAAAGTTTATACTTCTTTCTTTACCATGTTTACAATGCATTGTTATTTTTGGCATTGACACATTGCGTTTCGTAAAGACACATTATAAATCATAATAATTACATTAGATCTATTTGTTTCATTATAAAACCTTCTTCTGATTGGCTTACTGCAATCTCGCGCTATTCCTTAATCAACTTCATTTCAAAATAAATTGTACATTCATGTTGACACGTGCTTCTACAATAAAGTGCATAGGTAAATTAAATAAAAACTTGATAGAAATCGTGTTTTCATGGTCCTAGCTAAAAAAATGTGATTATAAGTATTGAATGCTTCTTTTCGTAACTTCATAGAGTCCCTCATAACTCTTTTTATGTGGCTTTTGTTTTATATGTAAAATTGTAATATTATGTAAATGTTTTATAAGAGGTGAGACTCAAATACAATAGCGCTGACCGTGCGCACATTTATAGGATACAAAATGTATTTCGGTCAACGATTTTACACACCCATGAAGTTACAAAAAGAAGCATTCAATTATTAAATGCAGCAAAACTTAAATGCAGCACGGCTTCTACTATAATTTGAACTTGTGAGTTTTAAAATTCATTTTATATCATTATTAAATCAAGTTACAATGAAAACATGATTATTTCATTTTTAGACACTTTTATTTTTTTACACCTAAATTATTCTTATAGGGGTATGCTTTACGCAATTACTGTTCAACGTTTGTCGTATTAAAAATACTCAATACATTTACATATGGTCTGTAACATATATACTGAGTGGCAATAAACATGCAACATATCATATTTGAAGTTTGGATTAGATGCATCCAGATTTGGTTGAAACGAACATGATTGCTTTAATAACCTAATAATTCATTCCTGAAACATTTTAAGGCATACATTAATTGTTGCTGAAATTTTCTCCGATTCAGTGTTATGTTAAATTTCAGGGGCGGATCCAGACATTTTAAAAGGGGTTTCCTAAACCAGAATAGAGGGAGAAAGGGGGTGTTCCAACTATAGGTCCGAGAACACAATTATTTCGTAGTGCATTTCTTTTAGAACATAAATGAAAATAAAAAAAAATCCCACCTGCGCTTTCTCAAAGAAACTTTTACAGTGTGTTGTACTACTTTTGGGACAAATTATATCAAAATTATAGAAAACTTCATCGGCTCTAACTCAAAATATGGACAATTTTATGTTTAGGGCGTCTTGAAATCTTTTGACAGCTTCCGAAGTGCTAATTTTCAACCTTTTTCAGCTGGACCAAATCACTACTTTCCTTTAAAATTCTGGACCCAATTTGTTTTACAGTGTAATTTCACCCCCTACTTGCAATTTGAGGCATTCAACATGGAGAAATAAATTTGGAAGGGGTATAAAAATTAATGGCAAGTAACCGACTGTCAACACTAGGGACTATATTTGTGAACAACGAAAATCAAGGGACGACAATTGTGGTCTCGGACCATATATGTTCTCATTCAAATGCATTGATCGTCCATAAAATGGGGATTGTAACCTCTAAACCCACTGGATCTAGATCTGCCACTGAGTTTAGTATTATAGTATACAAATGATTTTTATACGACCGCAAAATTTGAAAAAAATTTCGTCGTATATTGCTATCACGTTGGCGTCGTCGTCTGCGTCGTCGTCGTCGTCGTCCGAATACTTTTAGTTTTCGCACTCTAACTTTAGTAAAAGTGAATGGAAATCTATGAAATTTTAACACAAGGTTTATGACCACAAAAGGAAGGTTGGTATTGATTTTGGGAGTTTTGGTCCCAACATTTTAGGAATTAGGGGCCAAAAAGGGCCCAAATAAGCATTTTCTTGGTTTTCGCACTCTAACTTTAGTTTAAGTTAATAGAAATCTATGAAATTTTGACACAAGGTTTATGACCACAAAAGAACGGTTGGGATTGATTTTGGGAGTTTTGGTTTCAACAGTTTAGGAATTAGGGGCCAAAAAAGGGCCCAAATAAGCATTATTCTTGGTTTTCGCACAATAACGTTAGTATAAGTAAATAAAAATCTATGAAATTTAAACACAATGTTAATGACTACAAAAGGAAGGTTGGTATTGATTTTGGGAGTTTAGGTCCCAACAGTTTAGGAATTAGGGGCCAAAAAGGGACCCAAATAAGCATTTTTCTTGGTTTTCGCACAATAACGTTAGTATAAGTAAATAGAAATCTATGAAATTTAAACACAAGGTTTATGACCATAAAAGGAAGGTTGGTATTGATTTTGGGAGTTTTGGTCCCAACAGAATAAGGGGCCCAAAGGGTCCAAAATTAAACTTTGTTTGATTTCATCAAAATTGAATAATTGGGGTTCTTTGATATGCCGAATCTAACTGTCATGACTGTGTATGTAGATTCTTAACTTTTGATCCCGTTTTCAAATTGGTCTACATTAAGGTCCAAAGGGTCCAAAATTAAACTTAGTTTGATTTTGACAAAAAATGAATCAGTTAGGTTCTTTGATATGCTGAATCTAAAAATGTACTTAGATTCTTGATTATTGGCCCAGTTTTCAAGTTGGTCCAAATCGGGGTCCAAAATTAAACTTTGTTTGATTTCATCAAAAATTGAATAAATGGGGTTCTTTGATATACCAAATCTAACTGTGTATGTAGATTCTTCATTTTTGGTCCTGTTTTCAAATTGGTCTACACTAAAGTCCAAAGGGTCCAAAATTAAACAATTTAACAAAAATTGAAATCTTGGGGTTCTTTGATATGCTGAATCCAAAAATGTACTTAGATTTTTTATTATGGGCCCAGTTTTCAAGTTGGTCCAAATCAGGATTTAAAATTATTATATTAAGTATTGTGCAATGGCAAGAAATATCTAATTGCACAATATTGTGAAATAGCAAATTTTTTTTTAATTAGAGTTATCTTTCTTTGTCCAGAATAGTAAGCAAGAAATATCTAATTGCAAAATATTGTGCAATAGCAAGATTTTTTTTTAATTGGAGTTATCTTTCTTTGTCCAGAATCAACTTAAATCTTTGTTATATACAATATACAATGTATATTCACTTTTTACTACCAACTGATAAATTAAAATAATCTTTACCATTCAGTGATAACAAGCAGTTTTTTTACATCTTAATATTTTATGATGTATTTAAATGAGTAGTTATTGTTGCAAACTCCATTAGAAATTTTAATTGAGATTAGTTTTGGAATAAGGGAAAGGGGGATGTGATTAAAAAAATTGGGTTCAATTTTTCTCATTTGAAATTTCATAAATAAAAAAGAAAATTTCTTCAAACATTTTTTTGAGAGGATTAATATTCAACAGCATAGTGAATTGCTCTAAGAGAAAACAAAAATTTTAAGTTCATTAGAACACATTCATTCTGTGTCAGAAACCTATGCTGTGTCAACTATTTAATCACAATTCAAATTTAGAGCTGAATCCAGCTTGAATGTTGTGTCCATACTTGCCCTAACCATTCAGGGTTCAACCTCTGCTGTCGTATAAAGCTACGCCCTGCGGAGCATCTGGTATATGTTGTGTTCGCGTACAATATATGAGATATATTAAGAATTAAGAGCCCAAGCTAGGTATCAAGAGTGTAACTTGTAAGATTGCAACACTTCTACAAAACCCAACCTCCTGAGTATATGTTATTTATCTGTTGTTTGCAATACGTTTTTTGGTGTTTAATAGGTAAAAACTTCAATCTTCTGTCAACCTCCAGAATATTTCAATCTCTAAAAGGCAAGAATAAGTATGGCTGCACTGGTAGAAACAGAAATAGACACAGCAATGCAAAGACTGAAACAGTTAGAATCATCGACAGTTAAATCAGCTGATGAAGAGCCGTCTGTACAACACGAACATGGAGATAAAATAAAAGTTACATACTATCTCAGGGATATTAAACGTAAAATGGTAGACGAGTGGAAACAGAAGTTCAGAAAATATGAAGATAGGGTCAAGGTATTACAGTGAAATCTGTGTATTATATGAAATATAGGTTCAAGATATTACAGTAAAATCTGTGAATAAAATAGAAAAAAGGATCAAGGTATTGCAGTAAAATATATGTATAAAATTATAGAAATAAATAGATGATGTATTTAAAACATCAATGAAAGAAAGAAACATCTGTTTTGCATCTTTCAATTCCAATTCAAAGAAATCATAGAAATTCCACAAAAAAATCAAAAAAATCGTGAATCTATTAGTATCCATTTAAACGAATGAATCTTTAGTATTTGTATGGTACTAGTAATTATACACATTTTTGGTTCTGCTACTTACTTGAGAGAGAGAATATAATGAGCAAAATATATAGAAAATAGAGACTAATGACCTATAAAATTAAAGAATACAGACTCCAGGCAGAATACCTGCTTCGTTCTCGAAGGGCATTTCATTTTCCGTTCTTCCTGATCGGCGCATTTTCGCAATCGTGATCGTGATCGTTTTTCGAGGTTTTTTTTAATATATATATTTTCGTGATTCGTGATCATGGAAACTTATTTTCTGTGAATCGTGATTGACAAAAAAATCAACTCGTGAAACGTGATGAGACCCCAACCCACATCATGCCCCTCATTCTTTATTACCAGAGCAGTGAGCTTGCTTTTATCCCCTGTAATTGGTTTCACCGTTGAAGAAGTACCTGTCGGTACAAGGTTGCTTTCAATATCGTAGCATCTATATAAAGGGTCTATAAAGGGCTTCGTAGATTTTTGACTTCTGAACGTGTATCTAGCCTATATCTGCTAAATAGTTATTATTTATATTTCAGTCTACAGAGGGTGATATATTTGTTGGTACTCCTGAAGTAGATGCTGTTGTAAGTACTACTACTTTCAAATCTGTATTCCTCATATCAATATAACTAATTACAGTTGTATCAATCCAGTTCAATGTTAAGAACCATATGCTTATTGGTTTCTAATTTATAATTACTAAATGGTGTATCAGTTTAAAACAGTGCATATTTAGATCACTATGCTTACTTAGAAACACAATAAATAAAAAAAGTTCATTGAGGCCTTCATGGAGCAGAAACGCTTACATCAGAAGTCCCACGCAAGCAACTACTAGTTCTTAAGGATATTTTTGCTTAAAAGGGACGTAATAAATACTAAATAGAGAATAATGAGGTGCTAAATGTAAAGAATAGAAAATGATGAGCAAAATATATAAAGAAAAGTGAAAAATGGCACGAAACAGAATTTAAATAGCCAATCAAGGAACACATCAAGATTATGTCCAGTTACAGATATTTGATCATTGATGGAATGATAAAGCAGAGTTATGGTATATCAGATTATGTCACAAAATCTCTCCATACATTCACCAAACAAAATTAAAACGAAGAAATACATATATAAGTTTCCTTGCATACATATACGCCGTATATAACTGTAGAAATACGAGTGCATATACATCATGAAAACAGGAAAACTTTTATGGTCTGCACATATCATAAGAAACGAACATTTTCAGACCAATTATCCAAATGGAAACAAGAGTGCACACGCTGAAATGTCTTGCCTTCTTTACTTATCATTGATATAATGTTGATAGTCCTAAATATAAAGATTTTATTATTACAACTGTCACATAAACTTAAAACATTATAACCAAGAAAACTAAACATTACTTAATCAATGAACCATGAAAATGAGGTTAAGGACATTGGACATGTGACTGGCGGAAACTTCGTAACATGACGCATCTATATACAAAGTATGAAGCATCCAGGTCTATCACCTTCTAAAATATAAAGCTTTTAAAAAGTTAGCTAACGCCGCCGCCGGATCACTATCCCTATGCCGAGCTTTCTGCGACAAAAGTCGCAGGCTCGACAAAAACAGATAAAAACACAAAAACTTAAAACTGAGCAATAAACCGTGAAAATGAGGTCAAGGTCTAATAAAAACTGCGCGGCTGACATATATATCATTAGTTATTTCCATACACCAAATATAGTTGACCTATTGCATATATATATAGTATTTGATTCCAAGTAGTGCACATTAATATTCACTTCTAATTAAATAGGTCTCTCCAGCAAATGCCTTTGGCTTTATGGATGGTGGGATTGATCGTGTGTTTTCTGAGCTGTTTGGATGGCAAATGTAAGTCTAACATACGTTTCCTTCATTTACGGAAACGTATTGTCAAGTATTTACTATTAAAGTTTTAATTTTGTCAATATCAATTTTAACAAATCCTGGCATACATTGAAATGAAGACAATAATTAATAGTCTGCTAACGTATGCTTAGAATATTTGTCAGACCTTAATTTTTTTTTCAATGAGTTAAAGTTAAGTTTTATTATCAAAATACAAAATATATATAAAACTAAAGTTGCTTGATAAACTGCAATCATGCTATGAGGTATTTAAGATGATTTTAATGGTTGATATCTACCGGATTCATATTCCATAAAGTTGTTAATATGACTAGGTTTAAAACAGCAACCTTCATCTTTAATTTTGTTTAGGAAGAGGTTGGCTATTTTTTCTCAAGACAAACAATATTTTCAATATATCAGGAGAAAGCCATTTTTCATTTATACCAGTGTTCTTTTATATTTTTGTGGTGCCCATTTTTAATAGAAACTGGTTTTACTTTCTTTCAGAAGTATTTATTTCAAGGAGATTAAGAATTAAAAAAAAACCTTTCAATTAAAAACCAACGTGACTCTCCCTTCTAGGAGATAAACGGGCAGTGCCAAAGCTCTGTTTAAAAGTCATATTATACTGCTATCACTTTTCTTGGTGTTCTGATCCTGTTCGATAAGCAATATTAACTCGTTGATTTATATCGACAAAGGAACATCATCAGTATTGCACTGGTTGATTAATCCGTATTATAGGACTAATTTGCTCATATCATTTAATAATGGCTAATATATTACCTTTTCTTCAGGCAAGAACGGATACAGAAAGTAATAAGGGATC
Source organism: Mytilus edulis (assembly GCF_963676685.1). Lineage (NCBI taxonomy): Eukaryota > Metazoa > Mollusca > Bivalvia > Mytilida > Mytilidae > Mytilus > Mytilus edulis. Next base: position 79,773,367 of record NC_092353.1, on the reverse strand, counting down.
AGTATGACGGAGAAAACTTTGTTGTGAGTAGAGTACAACTTTGTTAGAATTATTCCATTATATATGAAGGACATCTATGTCCCATTGTCCATGGGACAGATGCCCTAGTCCGAGGTTACTCTGACGCCTAATGGCTGTTTTGCTAGACAAGCTGGGCGGGCATTTTTTTAATTTACGAATGCCCGTTGACATGGACATAACTCAAGAACGGCGAAGGGGACGCAATAGCCCAAATTCGATCTTGATCTGTATTTTGGAGAAATTTTCATTTTAAAATACATAAGTGTACAACCTGAAATTCTTGTCTGTTCTACTTATTATCATCGAATTTATGTTGTAAGTTTGTAATATGAAGATTTAACTACCTCATCAGATCTAACTATGCATTTTTTTTGTAAATGAGTGCATTTTTGGATTTAATATTGATGGTAGGTCTTTCAAAGAACATATATATTGACTACTATTAAATATTCTGTTCACGGGGTCTTTCATAATAACTGTCTAAAAAATCAATATATTCAAAACTTGTATTTGGTGCATGACATATTGCACTTATAAAATGCATTAAAAATTGTAAAATGATTTAAACAGGAAAGCAACAAACAGCCTGATTTATGCAAGAACAATTAATAAAAACACAAAAAACAGTTATTTTAACAACCACTAAATTAAGGCATCTGATTTCATGCGTCTTCTGGTTGTGTTGGCATCTACACGGTAACCTTATTTTATTCAAATTTTGTATTTTGTAGGGAAACGCAATCATTATTCCAGCCTATGACAAAGATCCAGACAAAGAACACATTCAGAAGTTAAAGACCAATAATATAAGTAATGGTAAACCAATCAAATACCTCATACACGTCCCGACAATGAGAGTACCAAAAGATGTCATCAACTCTACTAATGCTTATCTGTCCTTTAGAGGAGTCATTTTGGCAGGTATTAACATAGATTAGTAAATCATTACTCATAGTATATCACAAACTCAGCCAATGCTTACGTCTTTAAGAAGAGTCATTTTGTCAGGTATTTACATATCTATGAAAATCATTTCTGATTCTATTACTTTGATTATTATGCTTTTCTTTTTTTAGCACGTTATCATATTTTTATACATCCAGAGAGCTGATAAAGGTTATGACCCTTTAAACCACCCAATTATCTTCTGAGACCACACGTTTTTTAAATTTTGTTATACAATAGGTTCAGAAAAGTAAAAATTACCATAGAATTAGAGAAATACATTCTACTCATGAGTTTGTATATTCCATTGCAGTACAGAAGCACAACAGAAACCCAGAAAATCAGCCAATCAGAAGGGTTCTTTGTCCAGGTCTTGGGACTGCTGTTGGTAGAATGCCATTTAACAGATGTGCTTTTCAGGTTTACATAATTACTTTGTACTTCATATGCCAGAAATGAACTCAATTTATAAGACCCTACAGGGCATGGTCAATACAATTTGCAATTCACACTAGCAGAGCCTGTAAAATGTAACTATGATATTTTCCTATATGCTTGTTTTTGAAGAAAATATTTCCTCTAAAAAGCAGTGGCGGATCCAGCCATTTTAAAAAGGGGGGGGTCCCAACCCAGAGTAAAGGGGGGTTTCAACTATATGCTCCCATTCAAATGCATTGATCGGCCAAAAAAAAAGGGGGGGGGGGGTTAGAACCCCCCCCCCCCACCTTGACTTTTAATTAAGTGTTGATTACAAAAAGCAACAATATATGTCTACAATAAACCAACTTTTTCAAATTTATCCATTTCTATCTAAGTTTTCATGATTTCTTAACTTTGCTGATGATCCAAGAGTTAAATGAAATAAAATGAATGTGTTTACCTGTAGAAAGCTTGTTTTGATATTAAGTTTAAAATTGGTAGAAAAACTATGTTTTAATGGTGTAGAAAAATAATTGAACAAGTCAGAAAATATCAAGGTATGATAAAATTAATCTTTTTCCAGATGGTTCAAGCTTTTGAAATATTTGACTTGGGATTGAATGACAAACTTATGAAACCAGACAAGTTATGGGATGTAAGAGCACATGACAAAATGATGCAGGAGGTATGTGATCTAAAATTTACTTTATTAGGTATTGGCTATTCCTAAATTAAATCTTATGGGGGTTAATATAATACTATTAAAGAACTTTTTAAAATTGATTCAGTTTTCTCCTTAACCCCACCCCCATAAATTTCAAGTGCCAATCTGCCAAAGAACCAGGCTTGGTGAAAACATGACAAACACAAATTCTACTCAAGTTGACATTAATTTATGTTCAAATTGTAGTGTATCTATGAAAACAAAATTGTTTCCTATGATTGTTCTAGTTAGTCAAGATATAATTTGGTTGAAGGCACTAAAAAATTACAATTAAGGGGAGATAACTCAGTATTTGCTAACATTCTAACTAAAAGTTATCTAGAGAGTTCTTGATTTACCAGACAAGCAAAAGACCTACAATTTCTAACTCAAGGTGTAACATTTTTTAGACAACAGTTTCTTAACATGCAAAATAATGTTGAACGTTCTAAACAAATTTCATATTGATGGACATATTAGACAAAAGTATGTTTTTCAAATTGTAATGCTGTTTTATCAGAAATGCCAAATTTAATATTCTAGTTAATTTCCTGAGCATGACATTAAAATAGTTTAGGTACTTTATGTAATTTACCATGTCCAGAAAAAATATATTGACATAAAATGAAAAAATTCTTGGGGTCAACATAGTAACCAACATTAGAAAGGTGTGCAAGAACTTGAATTTTGTAAATATTTATGATTTAACCAGATTATTTGCCATTTCAGTACAATGAATGAATATACATCCCAACTGAATGAAAAGGAGGCAACTTTGTTCTAGCTTATTAGGAACAACTACCTGAAAGGGCAAAGATCTTCATACAGACTACTTATTTATTAGATTGAAATGTTATGGAGACCAAACCAAATGATTTTTTTTTTATACAGAGACACTTCAAATATATATGGTGGCCGGATGCGGCCATTTCGCGTTTTCGCGTTTTCGCGTTTTCTCCTTTCACTTTCACGCGAAATCGAGAAATCGAGAAATCGGGAAATCGAGAAATCGAGAAAGCGAAATCGAGAAATCGAGAAAGCGAAATCGAGAAATCGAGAAATCGAGAAATCGGGAAATCGGGAAATCGAGAAATCGAGAAAGCGAAAACGCGAATTCGAGAAATCAAGAAAGCAAAAACGCGAAAACGCGAAAGCGAAATCGAGAAAGCGAAAACGAGAAAATCGAAAAATCTCTTTCATTTCGCGTTTTCGCGTTTTCGCTTTCGCGTTTTTGCTTTCTTGATTTCTCGATTTCGCTTTCTTGATTTCTCGATTTCCCGATTTCTCGATTTCTCGATTTCTCGATTTCGTTTTCTCGCGAAAAGGCGAAATAGCCGCATCCGGCCACCATAAATATAAGTGTTGAAAATTGACGCAATTTTAACATGCAAAACAATTCAGAAACGCTGAAAGACAAGAAAGCTATCACTAATCCAATGCCAGAAAGTTGTCAGGGACCTTATAATGAAACTTTTTTTTAGTTTTTAATCTTTATATTACCCAAATATATATGTAATGGTTTTTTTTATAATTTGTATTTAATACATTTCTATACATATACATACACATATATTATTTTTACCAATAAAGAGGAAGTTATAAGTGAGATGTCAAATTCTTATCATGCTGAGCCAGATCTTTTAACATGGCTAAATCCCAAAGCAACAGTCCTCAGGAAGACATGTCACCTTATACCAGACGCATTATTCCCAGTCCAGGTCAACCAGTCTTTGATGTAGAGAAGCAGCAAATACTAATTTTCTTTTCAAGTCATTGGTTTACCCACCAAAGGTTCAAACCTTACACTTGATACCAATATTGTGTCCACTATCATGGAGGTTATCACTATAAATGATCCCATGAAAATATGGTCAAATATAGATGACCCTGGTAAAAAAAATCAGCACCATACTAAATCCTTTTTTGCAAAGTGTTCAAGTCAAAAGATCACAAGCTTTGTTGTGTTAAGCATATCCAACTCATAATCTAAAGTATCAGAGTGTAGGGAGTATGTGTTTGATTAATAAGAAAAGCCCTCAATACATTTCATCACTGCAAAGCTGAAAATATGAGGTCATTCTGTTAAGTAGAACTTGAGAAAAGTGATTTTTTTTTAAGTAGCAACAAACAGGAAGGAATGAAAAAAAAAAAGTTCTCATATTTATCAGTCAAACTACTACCAAAAAGTGTGACTGGAATTTTTGTCCGAAGGACGAAAAGACATGAATAATTCAACATTGCACCCAAACTTAAAGAGTGATAACAAACATATGATTATAAACCAAGAATGAAGTTTTCTGACAAAAATTCTTGTTGAATTTACATCTATAAAACATTTTTTGTCTGATAGTTTCAAAACATAAACCATAGGCGGATCCAGGGGGGGGGATTTGGTTGATTATATAGGGAATCACTGAAGCATGACTGGAGAGGACCCCCCTTAGGTCAGTCAGATCCCCCCCCCCTTTAGGAAAAGTTCTGGATCCGCCACTGTAAACTCTGGCAAAAATGATATAGTCCAAAAGACAGTGTAGTATGGTTAACATTTTTGAGTTCATCTATCCGGTATAGTGATGTTGGATCGACAAAAACTATGAATCAGTCCCCCACTGTGGGAGATATAAGCAGGGTTTGAGGATAAAATTACACAACAAAACATTGTTTTACAACCACAAAGTATTTTATATACAAAACATAGATGATCTTATTTTACTATTAGTAGAATGAAACTAAATGTAAAACTTATTTGATGTTTTAACATGGAATACCATGGGTAGTCTTCTACAATAAGACTGGTAAAAATGTATTTTTAAAGACAAGATTTACATGAATAATTTATCAGCACTGCTATCTAAAGTCAGTATGTTATAATGTTTAATGATTCTGTAGTCCCACACGTCATGAAGCAGTGGCCTCTAATTCTGTTGCTGGAGTATCAGGCTCTTCGTCATTGTAGATATTCTCAGCCTGATGTGTCGATATGAAACCAGAAAGACTGACAAACTCAATCAATAAGTCACCATCATCAACTCTGCTGGCATGAAGAAACAACAGTCACAACACTGATTTAAGAATGACTATGTTATAAGGGCATCAAATTTGCAACTCAAAGGACAAACAATGAGAGAGTTATATAAATGATATATTTGCACTGGTTATTATCTATTCATTTGAATGACACATTTCTGGAATAAACTTAATTGAGTTCACTCAAAACAGGAGTATTACATTTTAAAAGGTATAATACCCTATAATTGTGCACCTTTTATTGGATTCTGATTTGCTGTGTTTTAGTTCCACTTTTGAGAGCCGCTTTTGGGCACATTTGTGTCAGCCAGTTTTTATTGGTGGAGGAAGCCAGAGTGCCTGGAGACAACATCAGGAAAACTGAAATCCTTGTCAATTAAGATTGGAGTTGAGTGCACCCGCACAAGTGGTGTTAACTCACAACCTCTGTGTTGACTGGCTAGTGATAACAGTGGTAACTACTTAGGACCACTTCACCAACAAGGCCCCTACCTCTTTTGGAATAATATTACATGAATATTTTAGGTCCGGAAACTTGTCAGTTGTCAGTTATATCTTTCAAGATCTTTAAAAAGTGATGTTGCTAATCTTCTGTAAGAAAGTCTGTTAAATATGTTCACTCCATTTTATCCAATAACTTTAAAGAGCATGGACATGTTGTAGACACTTGAAGAATGTAAATCTTCAGCAATTTTTTTTTCCGACTTCGATTTTTAGTTTTCTATTTTGTGTCTATTTCTTTTTTAGCCATGGTGTTGTCAGTTAATTTTTAACTTGTGAGTTTAAATATCACTCTAATACCTTTAATAATGCCTGTATTCCATCTTCCTGTTCATTTATGTATTACATAAGTAACCAGACTTACCATTTGACAGACCTGCATAATGTTATCTTCTCATACAGAACATATTACCCAGGGATCATTTGGGGTCAAGAGAAGTCGGAGATCTTTGCTGTATGTCCTCCATGTATAAACTAAAATAAACATGCAATAAATTTATATAATTATGTCCCTATTCTTGCAAACAAACAACCTAGCTTACAGTTACTTTACTCTTTAAATGTACTCTGCATGTCTAATGTATTATTTCAAAGTTGTTTTATAACAACTTTGTAACCACTTGTCCTTTTTTTCTGAAAATTCACTTGAAGTACAAATAAATTTCCCATATTAAGAAGAAGTTTGAATAATCAACAGAAGTATTGAATCAAAATGCAGAACTGTGACTCAAATACTTGTTAGTTCTGGCAATGCCAACTTGTTCACATATATATCCTTTTTACATGTCTAAGAATAAATAAAATAAGAGACATACAACAAATTGTGTTCCCAACGTCTCTAGTTGCATTTGTTGTGACATTGAAAAATAAGTGTTTACACACTGAATTGTCTCCCCTGGTTTGTTGATTAAACTGAAACTGAATTTGATGTTGAATATCCTGGAAGTCTTACTGCAGGTGTTTCAAACCTTTTCAATAATCTACTGTGAATTCATTACATTTCGTTAAATACCAATTTTCGTGGATTTCGTGGGTACATTTGAACCACGAATTCAAATGTTGAACGAATAACAAAGTTTAAATAGGCTTGTAAGCAGAATTTGTCAGAACCACAAAATTAAATGTCCACGAAAGTGTTAGTTTTGTTCAATCCACAAAAATTGGTATCCACGAAAAATAAATGAATCCACAGTATCTGAAACAATATCAGAGGGACTTGTATGTCTTAAATTTTTAGTATGTCAGCACTGTTGGCTATAATGTTGTGGCCAGTTCACCAAAAGTGGAGGTCAACAGTCCAATAAATTTTTGAAAGTAAACTAATCAATATTTCTGGTGGTCCATCTTCAGCATCCTCAGCTGACTGCTCTTCTCCTATTTTACTGTAAATAAATTAATATGTCTCGACTAAAGTTTAATTATAAAACAAGCATAGTCAATGTTTAAACAATTTTTTAGTTATTAATATTTTAAGTAAAATATTAACAACTGTATCAATAAAAGAAAAGAACTTATATATGTCTATTCCAGATCATTAGTAATTTGGCTCTTTCCACTAGCTTTTCATTGTCAGTGTATATTTATGTCCCTCCTAAAGAATTGGCAAATCGATTATTCAAGTAAACCAATTAAAACTAGAGGCTCTAAAGAGCCTGTCTCTCACCTTGGTCTATGTTCATATTAAACAAGGGACACAGATGGATTCTTGAAAAAATTCTTGTTTTGGTGATGGCGATGTGTTTGTAGATCTTACTTTACTGAACATTCTTGCTACTTACAATTTTCTCTATCTATAATAAACTTGGCCCTTTAGTTACAGACGAAAATATTTTGAAAAACATTAACAAAAATTTACAAAATTAATGAAAATGGTTAAAAATTGACTATAAAGGGCAATAACCCCTTAAAGGGTCAACTGACAATTTTGATCATGTTGACTTATTTGTAGATCTTACTTTGCTGAACATTATTTCTGTGTGCAGTTTATCTCTATCTATAACGTTATTCAAGATAATAACCAAAAACAGCAAAAAATTCTTTAAAAATACCAATTGGGGGAGCAACCCAACAACCAGATGTCCAATTCATCTGAAACTTCTAGGGCATATAGATATTGATTTGATAAACAATTGAACTTTTTTGTCAGATTTGCTCTAAAGGATTCGTTTACAGAGTTATAACCCAACACATTTTTAAAACTAAATACATCAATTATGATTGTGGCTAAGTTTGGTTAAATTTGGCCCAGCAGTTTCAGGAGAAGATTTTTGTAAAATATTAAAAAAAAACAAAAACGAAAAATTGGTAAAAAATGACTATAAAGGGCAATAACTCCTTCAGGAGTCAACTGACCATTTTGGTCACGTTAATTTACTTGTAGATCTTAATTTGTTGAACACTATAGCTGTTTACAGTTTATCTCTATCTATAATAATAGTCAAGATAATAACCACAAACGTCAAAATTTCCTTAAAATTACCAATGTTGGGCAGCAACCCAACAACCGGTTGTCCGAATCATCTTCAAATTTCAGGGCAGATAGATCTTGACTTGATAAACAATTTTACCTCATGTCAGATTGCTCTAAATGCTCTGGTTTCAGAGTTATAAGCCAAAATCTAGATTTTACCCCTATGTTCTATTTTTAGCCATGGCGGCCATCTTGATTGGTTTGACGGGTCACCGGACACATTTTTTAAACTAGATACTCAAATGATGATTGTGGCCAAGTTTGGTTAAATTTGTCCCAGTAGTTTCAGTGGAGAAGATTTTTGTAAAAGTTAGATGAGAAAAGCTCACTTGGCCCTTTGGGCCAGGTGAGCTAAAAAGAATGCAATTTTACAACAAGAATGCATGTGTTGTCTTGCTTAGCATACCCTATTCATAATTGAAAATATCAACAAACAGGAAGTAAGCAAACATTAAATCCAAAAGAAAATCACATGTGTTACAAATCATCACTATCAAGCACCTGAACATGGATAAAATCAATCTGTTGCGATGGTCTACGCTAAAGTGCGATGCTTCCTACTTTATTTGGCCTTTTTAACTTTTTTGGATTCGAGCGTCACTGATGAGTCTTTTGTAGACGAAACGTGCGTCTGGCGTATACTGAATTTAATCCTGGTATCTATGATGAGTTTATTTATTTCCATACGCTTAGGCCCGACGGTCCGCGAAAGTATAGACGTTTAATAGAATCGTAGTTCGATAATGACGTTACCAGTCGTTTATACAAACTAAAAATGAACATGCCGGAAGATAGATTAGGAATATTTCATTAACACTTTTTACCCCAAATGTCCACGACTTACGAGTAATTAATTAAGTTTCTTCGAGTGCTGGAAGAAGCCTACAGTCGACCATTTTACTATATAAATACAAAACAGTATACGCATACTTATCATGCTTCTATTTGAAGCGAACGGATACATTCAAATCATTGTTTATGTGGCATATAAAAAAAGAAGATGTGGTATTGTTGTCAATGAAACAACTGTCCACAAAAGACCAAAATGACACAGACATTTCCAACTATAGGTCATCGTACGGCCTTCAACAATGAACAAAAGACCATACCGCATAGTCAGCTATAAAAAGTCCCAATATGAAAAGAAAAACAATTCAAACCAGAAAACTAACGGCCTTTTTTGTATCAAAAAAATGAACGAAAAACAAATATGTAACACATAAACAAACGACAACCAATGAATTACAGGCTCCTGACTTGGGACAGACACATACATTAATAATGTGGCGGGGTTAAACATGTTAGCGGGATCCCAACACTCCCCTAACCAGCTGGGACAGTGGTATAACAGTACAACATAAGAACGAACTATAAAAATCAGTTGAAAAAGGCTTAACTCATCAGATGGCCAAACATACAAGTGGACGTGGCCGGGTACAACGAAAAGATACTAGGAACAGATCTGAGAGTACTCGCAGTTATCTGAAAGCCAGTTCAAAACCACTAACAACTAATAAAAAAAAATCATGCATCTAAGACTATTCAATCAATCCGTACACATCCAACATCCAATGAATTTAGTGAAAAGATGTCATTAACAGTCAGAGAAAAACACGACCTTGTGCAATGCCAAGTTACAGGTATCAACAGATTGTAGATCCCTGAATATGTATATGTATATAAAATACTAGTTATATTTAGTTTGCTTTTAATTTACTGATAACAAAGTCAATATTTATACCAATAAAAACAATATTCAAAGATCTTATTACAGTGTTGAGTTGGTAACCTTTTAATTTAAGTTTATTTAAAGGAACGATAAGTTTACAAGGATCATTTCTAAATTTCCGGACACGGTTAACAACATTTCCGTAAACTTAAAATGAGGATGTGCTATCCCGTCAGGTACAACCAAACTTCAAAACCAAATCTTTATATCTGTGGAAAAATTTAGTAAAGGTTTTAAGTAATTTATGGTAAAGATATCCCTGGTTTAATAATTTACCTGCAATACATAGATTGCGTTCGTTAAAATCAAAAAATGGAAAATTAACAATAGGAAACGAAAAATCGTCCCTTTTGTCGTAAATTTTAGTGTGGAGTTTCCGTTTAAAACCGAAATATCTAAATGTTATTACCGTATAAATTTCAGTTTACTTTGTGATCCCCGTTTAAATGCCGTCGATTTTAATGAAAATTAACGTCGGTAAAGTAGAGATACATGTTTTCATGCGTGAACTATAAATTGTCTGCTTAAACATTAGTTCGTACTGTACATTGTAGGAACATAAAACATGTATTTGTACTCGCTATGAAAAAGTAGAAAGCTCGGCGAACATTACATTTCTCTCGCATTTAGATTAATGATTATACAATTAATAAATGTTGCATATTTCGACAATGAACGAATTTTGTATTTTTAATTTTCAATGACAAATGTAAGGGAGGTTGTAACATTAGTGTGAACGGCAATCTACACCAAGTATCCAAATATTCAAGACGCTCCGAATTGTTAAAATTTCATTTTACAAGAAGTATAGTATTTTGCTACTCATAAATTACCTTTATAGCAGTTATTACTTGGTCGGACTTGTTAATTTAGAAACAATCAGTTAATAAAATAAAATTGAGAAGGGAAATGGGAAATGTGTCAATGCGACAACAACCCGACCATAGAGCAGACAACAGCCGAAGGCCACCAATGGGTCTTCAATGTAGCGAGAAATTTCCGCACCCGTAGGGGTCCTTTAGCTGGCCCCTTAAAATATGTATACTAGTACAGTGATAATGGACGTCATTCGAAACTCCAAATTATACACAAGAAACTAAAATTAAAAATCATACAAGAATAACAAAGGCCAGAGGCTCCTGACTTGGGACAGGCGCAATTAGTTATCAAAAGTACCAGGATTATAATTTTATACGCCAGACGCGCGTTTCGTCTACATAAGACTAATCAGTGACGCTCAGATCTAAATAGTTAAAAAGCCAAACAAATACAAAGTTGCAGAGCATTGAGGACCCAAAATTCCAAAAAGTTGTGCCAAATACGGCGAAGGTAATCTACTCCTGGGGTAAGAAAATCCTTAGTTTTTCGAAAAATTCAAAGTTTTGTAAACAGAAAATTTATAAACATGACCATATAATTGATATTCATGTCAAAATTGCGGCGGTGTTAAACATGTTTATGAGATCTCAACCCTCCCCCTATACCTCTAGCCAATGTAGAAAAGTAAACGCATAACAATACGCACATTAAAATTCAGTTCAAGAGAAGTCCGAGTCCGATGTCAGAAGATGTAACAAAAAGCCCACCGGTAAATTATAAAGCCTAACACATATGTTATATACCTTAGCATACTAGCTTTTGCAAAAAGACTTTTTCAACCTCGATGTTTTAATCCCTGAATCTAACCCTTTGGACCAGAGGCGGATTTAGGGGGGGGCAGGGGGCCCGGGCCCCTCCTTTTGGAAAAAAATTTGGTTGCTTATATAGGGAATCACTGAAGCGTGACTGGACCGGGCCCCCTCTTAGGTCAGTCAGTGGGCCCCCACTTATGAAAATTTCTGGATCCGCCACTGTGGACCATCGCACTTTAGCGTAAGACACCATCGTACTGAAGCGAACAAACAACCATCGCACTTTTGCTTGAAATACCATCGTACTTTAGCGTAGACCATCGCACTTTAGCGTGACCATCGCACTTTAGAGTCCTACATATATATGTCTCACTCTTTTATATTAAGAAACATATTCTATCTCATTTAAAGTAGTTTCCACATCACCACAAGCCATTCAGTACGTTAATGTTGATTTATTACCGCTTGTGGTACTGCATCTCGTTGATATTTGCATAAGTCATTGATTGACAGTTTGGGGTTTTCATCAAACTGTTTATGAAATCTTTACTAAATCTGTTTGAAGTATACTAATTAATATTTTAGTGTTGTCTTTTGTTTTATCCATAATCAGTATTGAGCGCTAAGCTAGTTTCAGTATCTACGGGTATTTTGTGTCTTGTTTTTTTTTTTGTGATTGAACCCGATCTGTGACTATTTGCAGTAATTATAGCTACTTTGAGTAATTTGGGTTTTTTTTTGTGTGGTTGTGTGATTAGAACCGATATGATGACAAGGTGCAGTATTTACGGGTGGTTTTTTTTATAGTTTTTTGTGGTCATCTTTGAATTAAAAATTTACACAGTTTTTAAGTGTCCGTCATTTTATCCAGCCTTTACCTCCATAAGAGAACGGAGCTGCGATAACAACAGACACACTTGTTTTGTTCCTGTGTCGCTCACCTGGTAAAACATTGAAGACTTTGTATGCACATAATTCACCAAATATATTTGAACTATTAGTTATAGTACTAGTACTTGAAAAACAGACAAAAACAAAAAACTTAACATTGACCATTGAACCATCAAAATGACGTCAAAGTCAATTAATAACTGCAAGAGAGACTTGTTCACCTAACAATCATGTAACTTCAACCTTGAATGAGGTTAAGGTCCGCTGAACCCAGTCTGGCGGACATGTAGACGTTGCAAGAAACCCATATACCTAATATATTTATTGTTTTACTCATAAGTGAGAAATTCACACGAACACAAAAACTTAATTTGTTTTCATGCAAGCACTGAACCATGAAAATGATGTCAAGGATAATGGACATATGATAGACGGAAACTTCCTAACATAAGGTATCTTCATACAAAATATGAAGAACCCAGGTCTGTTACCTTCTGAAATATTAAGCTTTATACAAATAGTTAACGCTGCCGCCACCACCCGATAGTAACCCCTTGTCACATACTACGACGAAACTATAATTTGTAGTAATATCCAATTATTCTATATTTCTGCGGTGTATACTACTCAATAAACAGAAACTTGTTCTACAAAAAGTGAGAATGGTAGAAACAAATTTCTTGTCATGAAAAATAACCTTACTGATTTGAACAAAAAACAAAAGATGACTTCACCAAAACGCTCGACATAAGTTTTGTTGAGTTAGTAGACAATCGGTACTAATTGTGAATACCTATTTGCTTTATTTTAAAGTCATAGCTGATAGGTAACAGAAATGACACATAAATAGAAAATCTTCTTAAATACAAAAGAAAAACCATTTTTCCAAGTCTTTAAGTTCACATTCAGATATGATATATTGATGATAGCTTATCACTCAACAATTCCATATACTTCAGTCAGTGTTTACATCTTATATATCCTATAGTGAATATAAAAAAGAAGATGTGGTATGATTGCCAATGAGACAACTGTCCACAAGCTAGATCAAAATGACACAGACATTTAAAACAACTATTGGTCACCGTACGACCTTCAACAATGAGCAAAACCAAGATAGGAAATCATGTAAGCTTATATTGTATATATTTGTAGATGTACTTCGGAGTACATTGCATGAGCCTTGATGAATTTTGATGGAATATTTAAACTAGTAAGTTGCAATGTTGAGGTCAACCTTGAAAAGGGTTCACGAACGACATTTTGCTAGATTAACACAGAGTTTATCTATCGGCCACAGCAACCACTCCATACTCTTTTCCTCAAACTAGACTACCAAAATGAGACTTCTTGTGAATATTGGCAAACCATTAGCAACACGGCAATTGCTGAATATGAAGCCGGATATGCTTACTCTTCTAGAGAGCCTAAAACAACCTTTGGTTTTTGGTGGTATTCATGTTAATCAGTCTATATATTTCAAAGTAGTGTTTTTTACACTTTTGTTCCTGTCTTGGTGTTTTTTCCCTAGTTTTTATCATGCTGTTTTCAGTGTATCTTTGGTATCTTCAGTACTTTTTATAACAATGATGGAAATATTTTGGAACATATTGTCGTCACACAAGCTACCATATTGATTACATATAAAGCCAAGGAATACTATTGTTACACCGTCAACAGTAGGTTAATCTATCTAAATAAGATAAATACTTGTTTTGTAACTTCATCTTAAACATAGATTTCATTGACATTTCTTTCTTTCATTTATTTAACACAATGATCATATTTATATCAAATATTTCCATATATTGTTTATATTGACAGTAGTTGTGAATCAATATGACAAAGTTTCGTTAGCATAGCTATATACTAATGACACAATAAAGATATGACCCTAATAGATAACCAATTGTCATCGGCTTGAAAAATGTCACTGGTTTTCGTACAGTATGAAAGATTTTGACTACTTCATGCTGTAACTGTTTTGGAAGACAGGGGGAAAATGGTCTTTGCATAAACAAAGTATTGAAAAAATACTTTTTTTTCCTTCAAATTATTTTAGCATTTTTTTCATTTGTAAGGGGACATAACTATAGAACGGTAAATGTAATGTCACCAAAATTCAAACTTGATATGTGTTTTGTGGTAAAAGCATTGTGTATAAGTTTCATAACAAATTGTAAAGGCAAACTAAAGATAGAAAATGAAAACGAAAATTTCAGCAATTTTTCCATTAGTAAAGGGGAATAACTCTAGAACAGTAAACGTTACGCCACCAAAATTCAAACTAAATTTGTGTTTTGTAGTTGTAAGCATTGTGTATAAGTTTCACAACATTTCGTTGAGTCAAACGAAAGTTAGAGAAAGGAAATCAATTTAGAGACGTACGGACGGACAAGGTTATAAAAAATAATGCCCCCTCCACTACAGCGGGGGCATAAAAAGTACAAAAATTACATCATTTCAAATATATTTTCATTTAAATACATTAGTAAATTTCACTTTATTAAAAAACCTAAAAAATCAGATTCATAAGTTTAATATAAATGATGGGACACAAAAATAACAAATTAAAATAAATATTTTACATAAAGAAAACACCAAGTAATCATTACAATTTCATCTTTAACAAAATTTCCTTTCTAAAATCGTTCATTGCCAAATCACAATTCATTATTAATATAGCTTTTATTTTCTTTGATATATAACATCCTCTCTCATTCTCTGGAATATTCTTTAATGACAGCAAGTATGCCATTGTATCCTTTTTCACTGGCAATTTGTTTCGGTGAGATACCATTATTTGTACACTTATTAATGTCTGCCTTGTTGTCCAGTAATACCTTTACTATCTCTATATGATCATTCTGACAAGCAATATACAAAGGAGATGCTCCGTTATCCATACACTTATTAATGTCTGCCTTGTTGTCCAGTAATACCTTTACTATCTCTATATGATCATTCTGACAAGCAATATACAAAGGAGATACTCCATTATCCATACACTTATTAATGTCTGCATTGTTGTCCAGTAATACCTTTACTATCTCTATATGATCATTCTGACAAGCAATATACAAAGGAGATGCTCCGTTATCCATACACTTATTAATGTCTGCCTTGTTGTCCAGTAATACCTTTACTATCTCTATATGACTATTGTAACAAGCAACATACAAAGGAGATGCTCCGTTATCTTTACACTTATTAATGTCTGTCTTGTTGTCCAGTAATACCTTCACTGTCTCTATATGATTACTAGTATTGTAACAAGCAATATATACAGGAGATTCTCCATTATCTTCACACTTATTAACGTCTGCCTTGTTGTCCAGTAATACCTTTACTATCTCTATATGATTATTCTGACAAGCTATAAACAAAGGAGATTCTCCAGTATCTCTACACTTATTAATGTCAGTCTTGTTGTCAAGTAATACCATTACTGTCTCTATATAATCATTCTGACAAGCAATATATAAAGGAGATGCTCCATTATCTGTACACTTATCAATGTCTGCATTGTTGTCCAGTAATACCTTAACTATCTCTGTATGGCTATTCTGACAAGCAATATACAAAGGAGATGCTCCATCATCTCTACACTTATTTATGTCTGCCTTGTTGTCCAGTAATATCTTAACTATCTCTAAATGATTATTCTGACAAACAACATACAAAGGAGATATTCCATTATCTTCACACTTATTAATGTCTGCCTTGTTGTCCAGTAATACCTTTACTATCTCTATATGATTAATATAACAAGCAACATGCAAAGGAGATGCTCCATTAGCATCACACTTATTAATGTCTGCCTTGTTGTCCAGTAATACCTTTACTGTCTCTATATGATCATTCTGACAAGCAATATACAAAGGAGATGCTCCGTTATCCATACACTTATTAATGTCTGCCTTGTTGTCCAGTAATACCTTTACTATCTCTATATAATCATTCTGACAAGCAATATACAAAGGAGATACTCCATTATCCATACACTTATTAATGTCTGCATTGTTGTCCAGTAATACCTTTACTATCTCTATATGATCATTCTGACAAGCAATATACAAAGGAGATGCTCCGTTATCCATACACTTATTAATGTCTGCCTTGTTGTCCAGTAATACCTTTACTATCTCTATATGACTATTGTAACAAGCAACATACAAAGGAGATGCTCCATCATCTCTACACTTATTTATGTCTGCCTTGTTGTCCAGTAATATCTTAACTATCTCTAAATGATTATTCTGACAAACAACATACAAAGGAGATATTCCATTATCTTCACACTTATTAATGTCTGCCTTGTTGTCCAGTAATACCTTTACTATCTCTATATGATTAATATAACAAGCAACATGCAAAGGAGATGCTCCATTAGCATCACACTTATTAATGTCTGCCTTGTTGTCCAGTAATACCTTTACTGTCTCTATATGATCATTCTGACAAGCAATATACAAAGGAGATGCTCCGTTATCCATACACTTATTAATGTCTGCCTTGTTGTCCAGTAATACCTTTACTATCTCTATATAATCATTCTGACAAGCAATATACAAAGGAGATACTCCATTATCCATACACTTATTAATGTCTGCATTGTTGTCCAGTAATACCTTTACTATCTCTATATGATCATTCTGACAAGCAATATACAAAGGAGATGCTCCGTTATCCATACACTTATTAATGTCTGCCTTGTTGTCCAGTAATACCTTTACTATCTCTATATGACTATTGTAACAAGCAACATACAAAGGAGATGCTCCGTTATCTTTACACTTATTAATGTCTGTCTTGTTGTCCAGTAATACCTTCACTGTCTCTATATGATTACTAGTATTGTAACTAGCAATATATACAGGAGATTCTCCATTATCTTCACACTTATTAACGTCTGCCTTGTTGTCCAGTAATACCTTTACTATCTCTATATGATTATTCTGACAAGCTATAAACAAAGGAGATTCTCCAGTATCTCTACACTTATTAATGTCAGTCTTGTTGTCAAGTAATACCATTACTGTCTCTATATAATCATTCTGACAAGCAATATATAAAGGAGATGCTCCATTATCTGTACACTTATCAATGTCTGCATTGTTGTCCAGTAATACCTTAACTATCTCTGTATGGCTATTCTGACAAGCAATATACAAAGGAGATGCTCCATCATCTCTACACTTATTTATGTCTGCCTTGTTGTCCAGTAATATCTTAACTATCTCTAAATGATTATTCTGACAAACAACATACAAAGGAGATATTCCATTATCTTCACACTTATTAATGTCTGCCTTGTTGTCCAGTAATACCTTTACTGTCTCTATATGATCATTCTGACAAGCAATATACAAAGGAGATGCTCCGTTATCCATACACTTATTAATGTCTGCCTTGTTGTCCAGTAATACCTTTACTATCTCTATATAATCATTCTGACAAGCAATATACAAAGGAGATACTCCATTATCCATACACTTATTAATGTCTGCATTGTTGTCCAGTAATACCTTTACTATCTCTATATGATCATTCTGACAAGCAATATACAAAGGAGATGCTCCGTTATCCATACACTTATTAATGTCTGCCTTGTTGTCCAGTAATACCTTTACTATCTCTATATGACTATTGTAACAAGCAACATACAAAGGAGATGCTCCGTTATCTTTACACTTATTAATGTCTGTCTTGTTGTCCAGTAATACCTTCACTGTCTCTATATGATTACTAGTATTGTAACTAGCAATATATACAGGAGATTCTCCATTATCTTCACACTTATTAACGTCTGCCTTGTTGTCCAGTAATACCTTTACTATCTCTATATGATTATTCTGACAAGCTATAAACAAAGGAGATTCTCCAGTATCTCTACACTTATTAATGTCAGTCTTGTTGTCAAGTAATACCATTACTGTCTCTATATAATCATTCTGACAAGCAATATATAAAGGAGATGCTCCATTATCTGTACACTTATCAATGTCTGCATTGTTGTCCAGTAATACCTTAACTATCTCTGTATGGCTATTCTGACAAGCAATATACAAAGGAGATGCTCCATCATCTCTACACTTATTTATGTCTGCCTTGTTGTCCAGTAATATCTTAACTATCTCTAAATGATTATTCTGACAAACAACATACAAAGGAGATATTCCATTATCTTCACACTTATTAATGTCTGCCTTGTTGTCCAGTAATACCTTTACTATCTCTATATGATTAATATAACAACCAACATGCAAAGGAGATGCTCCATTAGCATCACACTTATTAATGTCTGCCTTGTTGTCCAGTAATACCTTTACTGTCTCTATATGATTATTATGACAAGCGATATACAAAGGATATACTCCATTATCTGTACACTTATTAATGTCTGCCTTGTTGTCCAGTAATACCTTGACTATCTCTATATGATTATTCTCACAAGCAACATACAAAGGAGATACTCCATTATCTATACACTTATTAATGTCTGCCTTGTTGTCCAGTAATACCTTTACTGTCTCTATATGATTATTATGACAAGCAACATACAAAGGAGATTCTCCATTATATGTACACTTATTAATGTCTGCCTTGTTGTCCAGTAATACCTTTACTGTCTCTATATGATTCTCATAACAAGCAACATGCAAAGGAGATAGTCCATCACACTTATTAATGTCTGCCTTGTTGTCCAGTAATACCTTTACTATCTCTATATGATTAATATAACAAGCAACATGCAAAGGAGATGCTCCATTAGCATCACACTTATTAATGTCTGCCTTGTTGTCCAGTAATACCTTTACTGTCTCTATATGATTCTCATAACAAGCTTCATGCAAAGGAGATAGTCCATTATCTTCACACTTATTAATGTCTGCCTTGTTGTCCAGTAATACCTTTACTATCTCTATATGATTATTCTGACAAGCAACATGCAAAGGAGATAGTCCATTATCTTCACACTTATTAATGTCTGCCTTGTTGTCCAGTAATACCTTTACTATCTCTATATGATTATTCTGACAAGCAACACGCAAAGGAGATGCTCCATTATCTTTACACTTATAAACGTCTGCCTTGTTGTCCAGTAATATCTTAACTATCTCTAAATGATTATTCTGACAAACAACATACAAAGGAGATAGTCCATTATCTTCACACTTATTAATGTCTGCCTTGTTGTCCAGTAATACCTTTACTATCTCTATATGATTATTCTGACAAACAACATACAAAGGAGATGCTCCATTAGCATTACACTTATTAATGTCTGCCTTGTTGTCCAGTAATACCTTTACTATCTCTATATGATCATTCTGACAAGCAATATACAAAGGAGATACTCCATTATCTGTACACTTATCAATGTCTGACTTGTTGTCCAGTAATATCTTTACTATCTCTATATGATCATTCTGACAAGCAATATACAAAGGAGATACTCCATTATCTGTACACTTATTAATGTCTGACTTGTTGTCCAGTAATATCTTTACTATCTCTATATGATTATTATGACAAGCAATATACAAAGGAGATACTCCATTATCTGCACACTTATCAATGTCTGACTTGTTGTCCAGTAATATCTTTACTATCTCTATATGATTATTATGACAAGCAATATACAAAGGAGATACTCCATTATCTGCACACTTATCAATGTCTGCCTTGTTGTCCAGTAATACCTTTACTATCTCTATATGATTATTATAACAAGCAACATGCAAAGGACTCCCACCTCTACAGTTACACAGGTTAACACAATCACCATGGTTAATACACCAATGAATAAAAGGAATATCATCATACAAAGAACATAGTATCAGTGCAGTATCTTTAGTGTTTACATTTATTTTCAGCGCTAATTGCCTCTGAAGTGATTTTTTACATTTTTTTAGATAACATAGGAATTTGTGTCTGAACTCTTGTATCTTCAAGTTTATATTCATGAACACACAGTTTACTCTACCAATTGACCAGTCATCAATCATTCTCTGCATATACATCTGATGGTATTTCTGTGGTACAATAGTAATAAACTGATCCATGTAATCTTTCCTTTCTAGTAAAAGTCTCTGCATAATGAAAACAGAATGTGCATTTCTGATTATACACTGGATCATTTTTTGTCCAAAATAGTATGCAAGAAAGTCAAATAACTTATCATGTTTTGTTTTAAATATACCATGTTCTTTCTTTATAAAAGTGTGTTCAAGTGAGTTTAGTTCATCAAGTAGAACAAGTCGTGATGTGCCTCTGTCCAATCTGCATGCCTCACATGTTTCCTTAATGATCTTTCTTGTTTCTACATTTATCTCTTCTGAAAACATTTCCTCTTTTAAGTTGTTGTTAAACATAACGCACAAAGCCATTGCACAGTATTTTCTATAATAACCTTTTTTATTAAGCTTGTTAATTTCAGTTTCGTATACCGAAAATGGATTTTTGAAGAATTCTGTTATATTGACCTCGGGACTTTCATTATACAATTTACAGAGAAGTGGAAAGAAATCATATAAATCACAGTACTGAATAATCTCTGATGCTTTTGTGTTCAGATATATTTCTGCTATTGACGTTTTCTCTGTCTCTGATAAACACAAATCTTTTGTTCGTAGGTTACAAACAGATGTCCTGAAAATGGATAAAGATTCAAACTTTTCGTCATGGTACACTTGTAATCGACACGCGACAATAATTTTTGTTAATTTGTTTTCAATCAACATCTTTATTTGTTCCATAACTGATTCCCAATTGTCAAGGTCGGACTGGTTTATGGAATAAGTCCCACAAAAGTCATCAATTACAAATAGTGTTTTCTGATTTGGATTATTAAACTGGATAATATCATTTGGATTAGTAACTGGAAGTACATCATACCCTTCTTTTTCTTTCATGTTTAATGCCACATGACGTAAAATGGATGTCTTTCCAACACCAGAACTAGCTGTAATAGTGAGACAACTGTT
Organism: Mytilus edulis; assembly: GCF_963676685.1. Lineage (NCBI taxonomy): Eukaryota > Metazoa > Mollusca > Bivalvia > Mytilida > Mytilidae > Mytilus > Mytilus edulis. The sequence continues at coordinate 79,752,039 of NC_092353.1, read as the reverse complement.
TTCCTTGATACATTTCAAAACACATTTCGCAGCTCTGGTTTCAACAAAGTTATCAGCATTCTTCTGCCACTTATCCAACTGCTTACTAACTTGCTCTGAAACATCAAGGAGTAAATTATTACCAAAGATAATTTAAAAAACAATAAAATATTAATGCTCAACATGTATTCATTCAACTTTGTATTTACTAATTTGTGACTCAGAATGCCTCAGATGATGGTAAATGCATAATGCATTAAGTGATGGGAGCAATATTATTTCTGTTCTGCTTAATTTGATTAATAAAATTTAGAATGGAAATAGGGAATGTGTCAAAGAGACTGAATTGTAAATTGAAAGTCTTAAAGATAACAGTCTTACAATCTTACTACCAGTATCACTAAACTTTACATCATCAATGATTTATGAAAATCAATGAACCTTTGTGAGCACATACTTCTCGCCCCAACATTGTAACTAGGCAAAATATCATCAGATTCCTAATTTTTAAGACTCAAACTCATTGATAAAAATTTCTAGTGAATATACACTTCTACATAATATGTCCTCATTTACTAAAAGTTTCATGAAATTCTGTTGTGCGTTTTCACAGAAGTTGTGATGACAAACTGTTATATCATTATAGTCCAAATTTTAAGTTCATAGGGGTATAACTCCTAGAAAATAGATTTGAATCATAATTTCTGTGAATATGCACATCTACGTAGTGTGTCCTCATTAACTCCAAAGTTTAATAAAATTCTGCTGTGTGGTTTCGTAGGAGTTGTGATGACAAACTGTTGCAACAATATATGCATAAGTTCTAAGTTCAAAGGGCATAACGCCTATAAAAAAAAATCATATATTGACTGACTTTAGAAACGCAACACCAATTTTCTAAATTTTCTTCGAAAATAGTAAAATATAAATGGGGAATGTGTCCATGGGACACAGATGATTCCTCCTCTTGCATATCATCATAGAGGGGCATAACTCAAGAACTGTAACAGTGACGCTACCCAAATGTGTACTTAATCTGAGTTTGATAATAAGCATTGTTTATAAGTTTCATCTATTTATTTATTTATTGAGGCAAACTTAAGTTAGAGAACGTAAACGAAAAATATAGAAATTTTTCTATTTGTAAAGGGGATTAACTCTAGAACAATAAAAGGGACACCACCAAAATTCAAACTTAATCTATAGTTTGTGGTAATTAGCATTGTTCATAAGTTTCATAACATTTGGTTGAGGCAAACTAAAGAAATAGAACAGAAACGAACTTTTCAGCAATTTTTCCATTTGTAAAGAGGCATAACTCTAAAACCGTTAAAGTGACTTCACAAAAATTCGAATTTGATTTGTGTTTTGTGGTAATAAGCATTGTGTATAAGTTTCAAAACATTTGGTTCTTGCAAACTAAAGTTAGAGAACAGAAACGAAAAAATTCAACAATTTTTCCATTTGTAAAGGGGCATAACTCCAGAACGGTAAAAGTGAGGCCACCAAAATTCAAACTTGATCTGTGTTTTGTGGTAATAAGCATTAATCATTATTTCATAACATTTGGTTGAGGCAAACTAAATTTAGAGAACGGAAACCAATTTTGGGACGTACGTACAGACGGACAAGGGTAAAACCTAATGCCGTTTCGCAAATGATATCGGATATGTTCCTTACATCGTAACTACAATCCCCTTCCCTTTCATGAATGTGACCTATGGAATTAGACTATTTACCGGATTTGTTATCACATAAGCAACACGACTGGTGCCACATGTGGAGCAGGATCTGCTTACCCTTCCGGAGCACCTGAGATCACCCCTAGTTTTTGGTGGGGTTCGTGTTGTTTATTCTTTAGTTTTCTTTGTTGTGTCATGTGTACTATTGTTTGTCTTTTTGATTTTTAGCCATGGCGTTGTCAGTTTATTTTAGATTTATGAGTTTGACTATCCTTTTGATATCTTTCGTCCCTCTTTTAATGCCCCCTCCGCGACAGCGGGGCATAAATATTATTTGTTTTGTTATTTACGACAGTCATACATGTATCTGGTGAGTAAAAATCAATTATTTTCTTACCTGAGTAAGCCAGGTAATTTAGGGGTGAGGGGAGCATGAAATGTTCGACGATGGATGGCAAGCTGAATAAATTTTAAACCGGATTTTATTGTCCTAAAGATGTGTTACATCCTTTGCCTTCCTTTAACCGACAATTTGAACTTTTTGGGATTTCACAATGCGGCAACTCAGTGATGAAAATCGTAATCAAGCCATCGGAATGTTACAGATAGGAATAAGTCAATGTGCTGTTTCAAGACATTTTAATGTTAGCAATTCAAAAAGGAGGCTTTTATGTCAACGCTACAGATAAACAGGAGCAGTTAAAGATCGTCTGAGACCCAGACAACCGCAAATAACGACACCGCACCAACAAAATGCCATCATACTATGCCATTTGCAGAATGGTTTCACAACGGCGACCTCAGCCGCAAACCAAATTATTGGACGCCATGGCAGAGCAATTAATGCTAAAACAGTATCCCGTATACTGAAATGTCGTCAAATTAACTGTAAGAGGCTCTAAAAAAGACTTATTTTGACTTTGCATCATAGACAAAATCAACAACAATGGGCCAGGCAACAACTGCAGCAGTAGAGAATCGTGTGGTGCTTTCTGATGAATCACGGTTCAATGTCAGTTTTGCGGACGGTAGAAAGAGAATCTACAGAAGAGAAAATGAATGCTACGCTGAGATAACTGTGTTCTTATACATGACAGATTTGGTGGCGGAGGTGTAATGGTATGGGGCTCTATTAACAACAATTTTTTGATACGGTTGGGTATTGTCAATGGCACATTAAAATAGCTAGACGCTATATTGATGAAATTTTGCAGCCAGTTGTCGTTCCAGAGCTACGACGTTATGGACAGTTCAATCAATTAACATTCCAACATGATAATGTGCGTGCACATATCGCTAGCTTGACTCAAAACTTGAATGGAGTAGATGTTATTGAATGACCTGCTCTTTAGAAGCTATCCTACGAAACAACGGTGGCCACACCCGATACTGAAGATCTAAAACCAGACTGTAAGTGTTAACCACAGTACTTCAACAAGGAACATTACGTCATTGGGTTTTCGATTGACTGTAAATTTTGTCTGTAATGTTGAAAGATTGATTAAGTATTCGTATATACCATGAATTTGTGTAATTTATTATTTATTTAATTTAAAAACGTCCGATTTATTTAGGTGTTGGTTTTCTAAAGTCCGTCAGTATAATTTCCTGTCAATATGCACATCTACATAGTATGTTCTAATTTACTACAAAGTTTCATGAAATTATACAGTGTGGTTCAGAGAAGTTGCGATGACAAGAACATGACTAAAGAACTGACGAATGGACAGATGGGTCAAAAACATTATACACTAGGCAACTTTGTTGTGTGATGTATAATGAAGTCAAGGTCATATGAACAATGACTGACAACCATGTAAACCTTACAATCATTTCAGACATCAAATAAAGTTGACCTAATTCTGATAGTATCTAAGAAACGCACATCAATATACACCAAGTATAGTTGACCTATTAGGCTAAATAAAAGTATATGTGTGGTTCTGGATATCTCAAAATAATATTAACAGCTCAGCAGGGCGCAGCTTGATATGACCACAGAGGTCCAACCCTGCACAGTTGCAGCAAATATGGACTCAACGCTTAAGCATTTGAGATACAGCTCTGAATTTGGATTGATTAAATATTTCACACAACATAGGTTTCTGGCAAAGAATGAATATAGTCTAATAAGAACTTAAAAATTTGAAATATGAAATTTACCTTTAACCGTCCAATGTCCAAAATCTAAATACAGCCCTTTATAGCTAGCTGTTTGGTGTGAGCCAAGGTTCCGTGTTGAAGGCTGTACTATGACCTATATTGATTTACTTTTACATATTGGTACTTGGGTGGAGAGCTGTCTTATCGGCACTCATACCACATCTTCTTATATCTATTAGATTCAACATATCAAAGAACCGCAAGAATACATTTTTTTTAAATCAAAGTTTAATTTTGGAACCCGATTTGGAATAAAACCCAGAAAACTTGGCCCAAAATATGAAAATATAAAACATGTCAAAGAACCATAAGATTTCAATTTTTGTTAAAATATAATTAAAGTTCAATTTTGGACCCTTTGGGCCTGTATGTAGATCAATTTGAAAACAGGGAACAAACTCAAAAATTTAAATACACACTTAGATTCAGCATATTAAAGAACCACACGAATTTAACTTTTCATGAAATTTTGGACCATGTGGACCTTAATGTGTAACATTTTGAAAATAGGTTCCAAAATTAAACATCGAAATACAATGTTAGATTCGGCATATCATACATTTGTCATAGATCCCAACTTATTTAGTTTTTGGTGAAAACAAACAAAGTTTAATTGTGGAATATTTGGCCCTCAATGTTGACCAATTTGACAAAGGAGCCCCAACATTGAAAATCAAAATACATGGGTAGAATCAACATATTAAAGAACCCAAGGAATTCAATGTTTGATGAAATCAAAGAAAATTTAATCTTGAACCCTGATTTGGACCAACTAGTAAAACTTGGACCAACATCAAAAACCGTTATATAAGTTTTGATTCAACATTTCAAAGAACCACAAGAATTCATTTTTTGTTAAAATATAACTTAGTGTAATTTTGGACCCTTTGGACCTTAATATGGATGGACTTATTTGAAAACCGGTACTACAATCAAAAATCTAAACAAACAGTTAGATTCAGCATATCAAAGAACCCAAGGAATTCAATAATTGATAAAATCAAACTAAAGTTTAATTTAGGACACTTTGGACCTGTTTTTACCAAATTGAAAACGGACCAAAGAGTAAATTTATAAGTCTAGATATGGTTAAATTAAGCATATCAAAGAAAAATTCGTAAGGGTTCAACGGAACCCAGTGTCTCGCCTACTTTTGCTGTTAATCGCAGACTCAACAAAAATGAGGAAAAACATCAACAAAAATTTCCCTATCGATACTGTCTTTTGATTGAAAGAAGCTTCCAAGTTTGGTAAAAAATCCAGGATAGTTTATGAATCTAAAAAATGTTTTATAAACTTTAACTGCAGACTGTATGTAATGTTAACTGGAAGAAAAACCAAGTCCATTTATAAGTAAAATACAGAAAAAGTGATTTTTTTTTTTACAAAATTTACTTCTGAATAATATCTAATGATCAGAAACAAGCTTTTGTCTAAGTTTGGTAGAAATCCAGGATAGTTTAAGAACATTATAAAAATTTTAAAAACTTAAACCACAGAGTGAATGTTTTGTTTCTGGCAAAAAAACTAAGTCCATTTATCATGTTTATAAGTAAAATACGGAAAAGTGGAAATTTATTTTCACAAAATTTTCTTCTTGATACTATCTTATGATCATAAAAAAGCTTCTGTCCAAGTTTGGTACAAATCAAGGATAGTTTATAAAAGTTATTAAAATTTTAAAAACTTTAACCACAGAGTGAATGTAATGTTTCCTCGCAGAAAAACTAAGTCCATTTATAAGTAAAATACGGAAAAGTGGAAATTTATTTTTACAAAATTTTCTTCTTGATACTATCTTATGATCATAAACAAGCTTCTGTCCAAGTTTGGTACAAATCAAGGATAGTTTAAGAAAGTTATTAAAATTTTAAAAACTTTAACCACAGAATGAATGTAATGTTTCCTCGCAGAAAAACTAAGTTCATTTATAAGTGAAATACGGAAAAAATGGAATTTTATTTTTACAAAATTTACTTCTGGATACTTTCTTATGATCATAAACAAGCTTCTGTCCAAGTTTGGTAGAAATTCATTATAGTTTAAGAAAGTTATTAAAATTTCAAAAACTTTAACCACAGAGTGAATATTTGTGGACGCCGCCGCCGCCGCCGCCGACAAAATGTAGGATCGCTTAGTCTCACATTTTCGACTAAAGTCGAAGGCTCGACAAAAATTTCTCATTTTTTTATAAAATATCTTTTCCCATTTCAAATTTTGTTAAAAATACATATCACTCATCATGTTAATAAGTTCTACTTTAGGGTTGTTAGTTCAAAAACTAAATTGAATACATTTTTTGTACCTCTTCTATTCCATGGAACTGGATCCTCATAAGTAGATTTGAGCTTTTTCACATCCACCTTTACATTTATTTGATCTAGCTCTAACCTATTCACATCTTTTTTAAATCTCTTCGCCTGCTGATTTGATACATTTTGTTTGTGCTGTAACAAATTATAGGATCTTTTCAAATTTGCTTGGCGAAACGTTAACATCTTCATGTCTTTCTTAGATTTGTCATGATCTAATTTTATCTTTTTAATATCTTGTTTTACTTCTGTATCAAGTGTTTCATGTGTTTGTTTAATTAATTCAATGTCCACTTTAGCCTGGTTTAAGTCTCGTAATATTTCTTGGCTTGACATGTCCAGTGGTTTTGTCATCAACTGATCACATTCTTGTTTCATTGCATTCCCTCCCATTCTAAGAACAGCCTTGAAAAGAAAACAAACTAGTTGTCTAAGTAAGTTTAACATTTTGTTTTGCGAAAATAACATTACATAAGTCCACACTTAAAAATATTTTGGTTTGCCCAAACCCTACCCAAAGGTTGTGACAGTAGGTAGGTAGGTAGGCATTTCTTTTTTTTCAACGAAACGAAATCGAAGTATCGGATGTTTATTAGTCTTCACGATTATTTGATTAAAAAAAACTTCTTCAAATTAGGACAATAAAAGATTTTGAGTAGGCAGCTTTTTTCTGGGTAGGAAGGGTTAGGGCAAACAAACCTATTCTTTGTTATGGCATAAACTGCTTGATAAAGGGATATTGGGATGAATTGTCTCATTGGCAATCATACCACATCTTCTCTTTATATTCATACACAGGTTTCATTGGAAGAATGAAAAGAAGCAAGCTTCGTTATTTAACTTTGCATTTCACTAATAACTATACAGCTAATGTCCTCTCACTAAATAATTCAAAGTTTGGGGATAGTGTAATGCATCTATCCCATCAAACTTGAAATTAAGCAAACAAAACATTCAGTAAATAGATATAAGAACTCTGCCTCATATCTTGACTTACACCTAGAAAATTGACAATAATGAGAATAAAACTTTTAGACAGAAGTGATGTTTTTAGTTTCCCAATTGTGAATATTCCATTCTAATGTAGCAACATTCCAACAACGCCTGCATATGTAGTACATGTATATACTGTATCTCATTGATACAAAGTCAAATTAACAATATTATCTCAGAGTTTGCATTTCCTATCATGATTTCCTCAATAAAAGCTTGTTGCTTAATACAAGGAAGCTATTGAACAATGTTGAAACAAGAATACAAAGAAGTAAAACTGAAATCATTCTTTCCAAAACTGCAAAAAATGCCATCCCAATATGGTTGAGTCTGATATGTCGATATCATTATTGAATTTGTGTTTCACGGAAGACAATGGATATGTTTCATCTGTCTTAATGACCATCCTGTCCACATTTCCTTGAATGTGACCCACCAATTTAGACTGATCACTTTATACTTACATGAGCAACACAACAGGTGTCACATGTGAAGCAGGGTCTGGACACCATTCTAGAATACATTAAATCACCCCTTGATTTAGGTGAGGTTCATATTGTCCTGTCTTTTGAGTTTTTCTAGGTTGTGTTTGGTGTGTTTTTGTTTGTGTGTATTTGTTTGTGTGTATTTGTTTGTGTGTTGGTGATTGATCACGTTTTGTCTGTTTTTTCCACTTATGAGGTTTGAATATACATATATCCTCTGGTTAACAGAAAGACGGATAGAAAGGACAAAAAAGCATATACCTTGCAAGTTTGTTGTGTAGGGTAAAATTACCCTGATTACATTTATTATTTCAGAATGACTACCGTGTAATATCCCATTGACATTATACCCAAATCTCTCCTTGTTAATCTTTATTATACGTAGCTAAATAACAATGAAATGGGAGCCATTTCTGTGAACATTGATGCCAATAACAAGTGCTCACAAATTTGTATGAATAAGAACTGATATGAAGCACCTTTTAAAGTTATATAGAGCAGACACAATTTGTTAAGGACGGACACACCAACAGACAGACCTTTGACAGAGAAAATTGTATATATGTCATTACACACTCTAGTGTTTGGTCAAGTATAAACTTTGTAATCATAACAGTTCGCAAGATCTAGAGAAGACATGATCTGTCCCTTAAGACATGGGGTTTTCAACTGAAACCAAAATTTTTGACCTTAAGTAACCTTTGATATAGCAAGTTCTATATACATTATGAAAATGTAACATTAAGTTTCTATAGTGTTTAACTATACATGTAGGTTCTACTTACATGAATATGTTTTAATTTGATAGCTATATATAGATGCTTTTGTACTTTTTTGTAAAAATTTTTTTTTTTAGATTGTAACACAGTGATGACTGCTGTACCCATATTTTGACTATTTTATTTATTATGTCTGTTTTGTTCTTGCATCGTTGTAGATATATCGGAATTTGATGAGACTGTCATACGAGTGAGAGGTCTAGCGCTATAGAACCAGGTTCAATCCACCATTTTCTACATTTGAAAATGTCTGTACCAAGTCAGGAATATGACAGTTGTTGTTCATTCTTTTGATGTGTTTTGTCATTTGATTTTGCCATGTGATTAGGAGTTCAGTATGTTTGTGATTTTACTTTTTTCATCACTTATATCCTTCCAAGCTGTGGTAAATAATGTGCCATCTACCTTGCCATCATCAAGATGTGACATTAAGTTTCTATAGCGTTTAGTTGTAGGTTTTACTTACGTCGCTTATATCCTTCCAAGCTGTAGTGAATAATGCGCCATCTACCTTGCCATCATTAAGATGTGCCAGTAAGTTTCTATAATGTTTAATTCTGGCTAAATCTGATGCAGCTGTTGTTTCTGTAGCAACAGGTAGTTTGTCATATCCATTAATAGGAGGAGTCAAGGGCACGTTTGACAGGTTCCTCAGCAATGCTATCATCAGTGTCACATCAAAAGTCTTAGAATCTGTGATACCTGGTAACAGAACAAATAATCTTGAAGATAATGTTGTTAATTTTTTTAAACCGTCTTTGAATTTTTAGACAAATCATCATGAAATCAAATAACAAATAAAGTTTTTATACTTTGCTAAAATGTGAATCACCATGAATCCTGCCTATAATAATTCCCAAGTCAATACATGTATAATATTTTATTATTTGAGTTTTAATATATCCGATCATAACTATCTAAAGTCATTCAAATCAATAAAGTGTTTCTACAACAAGGCATATCAATTTGATTTTATGTAAATTATCTGTTTATAAACATGATAAACAATTTTCTGAAACACTGAAGTATGTTTTACACCAGGCGTGGATTGCCATAAATTGTTATTGGCACAATTTTTCAAATTTTTAAAGGTTAAATGCTCTGCAACATTGTATTTCATTTTACGTCCTACTGATTTGATATGAGCACACTGATGAGTCTTTTCTGGGAAAAAACATGCATCTAGCATATTCCAAACAATTATGCAAAATTTTGCTGGAAAAGACAATTGAAGTTGCTAAAAAACATTTGAAAATTGCTAAACTTGTGGTGAGACTGACTTTATAGCAAATTCTTTAATATATCATGTTCATTGATGCAAAGATATGGTTTGTATGATGATGATGATTGTTGGCTGCTTAACATCCAGCGGCAATTTGATTTACATATATTCAGGACACAGACGTTAATTTTATATAAATATCAACCCTGCTTCGTACAAGACCGACACGCTGAGGCAGATTTTTAGCATGCTACATTGTAGTTCACAAGGTAACATTTCACAGGAAGACATGTGACCTTTTGAGTGACAAATAATTCTGACCCCCAGGCAAACCAGTCTTTGCTCTTACTCCTTAATGCCATGTACAAAGACGAGAAGCAGCAAATACCAATTGTTAAGCCTTTGTTTTGATCTGGCCATGGTTCAAACCCACGACCTCCTGTAGTTGAGGCTAACACTCTACCCTAAGATCACCTTAGGCAAATATTTGGTTTTGAATTTGAATATACAATTATCCAAACAAGATAGTGTAATCCATAAACAATTTAAGGGGACGACCATTTGATATTCTAGGGGGGAGGCAGGAGGATTTTGAAAATGAATAACTATCAGCCTTGATAATCACAAAAATAAATGGTTTGTTCTGTGGTAGTTTGAAAATAAATAACCTGACTTACAATTTATTGAAAAAAAATAACTCAAAACCAAAAGCTTGTCTTCATATCAAATTGTTTTCACTGAGAGCTTTTTGCAAGAAGCAAGTACTGTTCTCCTTGGACATGGCCCCTGTTTTTTAAGGATCAATGTTTCTTATTTATTTGTCATTTGTTCATTCTGTATTCTGTTAGTCATGTTAGTGTTGCATTCCTTTTGAAATTTAGTCATTTTGTTATTAACTTAATCATGAGTTTAAAAAAACCAACAGCAGGCACATACTTAACTATGAGAATTACATTTTTGCTTTATCCTACATTTTGGTCTTTTAATGTTGTCCCTAAAAACTTTTAATTCTTACCCTGAATCTACACATTTTGCTTTGAGACGGAAAAATGATTAAAGCAGAACTTGCATTTTCAGATTAAGAAAAAGGTCGATATATAACACCCAGAAAGCATGATTTAGCATCATTTGTTCTATATCTTCTTGGGGCCTTCAGCAGCATCAAAACCCTTCCTAAAAACATTTTGCCTCGCTCTCCTCGGTGAAATATGTTTGACAATAATTAATATAATAGCAATTTGCAGCAAAACTTTAATACTGTGTATGTAAATACATGTATATGCAGTTTGCAAGATTCATTCCTGCAGAGGATAATGGTTAATTGTAATTAAATGGTTCTTAATGACAATGATTATACATAATAGACTGATCCAAAACAAATCCTCCTGCCCCCCTTCCCCCCCAGAATATCAAATGGTCGTCCCCTAACAGACCTGTAAATTTAGATATGATCTGGGTTAACTTATCAATCCTTAAAACAAATTATTCTAAAAGTTTACCAATATAAAAATGAAGATATGGTATGATTGCCAATGAGACAACTGTCCACAAGTGACCAAAATGACACAGACATTAACAACTATACATGCTATAGGTCAACGTACGGCCTTCAACAATGAGCAAAGCCGTTAACCGCATAGTCAGCTATAAAAGGCCCCGATAAAACAATGTAAAACAATTCAAACGAGAAAACTACAGCCTTATTTATATAAACAAAATGAATAAAAAACAAATATGTAACACATAAACAAACGACAACCAGGCTCCTGACTTGGGACAGGCACATACATAAATAATGTGGCAGGGTTAAACAGGTTAGCGGGATCCCAACCCTCCCCTCTGGGACAGTGGTATAACAGTACAACATACATGACATAAGAACGAACTATAACCAGATGCTCCGCGGGGTGCAGCTTTATACGACCACAGAGGTTGAACCCTGAATGGTTGGGGCAAGTACATGTATGGACACAACATTCAAGCTGGATTCAGCTCTAAATTTGGATTGTGATTAAATAGTTGACACAGCATAGGTTTCTGACACAGAATGAATGTGGTCTAATGAACTTAAAATTTTTGTTTTGCCTTTGAGCAATTCACTATGCTGTTGAATATTAATCCTCTCAAAAAAATGTTTGAAGAAATTTTCTTTTTATTTATAAAATCTGAAATGAGAAAAATTGAACCCCCCCCCCCCAATTTTTTTTTCACATCCCCCTTTCCCTTTTTCCAAAACTGATCTCAATTCAAATTTCTAATGGAGTTTGCAACAATAACTATTCATTTAAATACAGCATAAAATATTAAAATGTAAAAAGTGCTTGTTATCACTGAATGGTAAAAGATTTGTTTTAATTTATCGATGGTAGTAAAAGTGAATATACATTGTATATTGTATAAAACAATGATTTAAGTTGATTCAACTACTATTCTGGGCAAAACAAGATAACTCCAATTAAAAATTTCTTGCTAATATTGCACAATATTGTGCAATTAGATAGTTCTTGCTATTGCGCAATACTGTGCAATTGAAAATATTTGCTATTGCACAATACTGTGCAATTGAAGATTTCTTGCTATTGCGCAATACTGTGCAATTGAAAATTTCTTGCTATTGCACAATACTGTGCAATTAAAGATATCTTGCTATTGCTGAATACTGTGCACTTGAAAATTTCTTGCTATTGCACAATACTTAGTATAATAATTTTGGATCCTGATTTGGGCCAACTTGAAAACTGGGCCCATAATCAAAAATCTAAGTACATGTTTAGATTCAGCATATCAAAGAAGCCCAAGAATTCAATTTTTGTTAAAATCAAACTTAGTTTAACTTTGGACCCTTTGGACTTTAATGTAGACCAATTTGAAAACGGGACCAAAAATTAAGAATCTACATACACAGTTAAAGGAGTAGGTCCGACGAAAGATTTTGACCACTTTTTAAACGCTTAAGTGTCTATTTCATTTGAATCAATTTGTTTATGTGAAAGAATTTAACTGATTTAGTCATTAAAAACGACCTGATTCAAGTTCAAATATGACAAATCTACCAAATATGCCGAAAAAGTCACTTTTCAGATAGTTTTTGTTAAACATGAAATTGGCCGCATCCGTGTTCATCCTCAATCTTTATATATGTTAAGTATTATCATAAAATACAACTTACATTTTAATATTAAGGATGAACACGAATGCGGCCACTTTCGTTACACGATAACCGTCTAAAATTTAACTAAAATGCTAGAATTGTGAAGATTTCAGTAATTTAGCATGACTGAATTGTGCTAGTACACGATATATGTGCATTGTATTGTCAAAAACAGCCCATATTTATGTAGCAGAAGCATTCTACTGTACAATAAATAACTAAAAGTTTACATTTTAACAATTTTGTAAAACTGCTATATTTTGGGGCCAAAAATGGGTCTTACTGGACCTACTCCTTTGGCATATCAAAGAACCCCAATTATTCAATTTTTGATGAAATCAAACAAAGTTTAATGTTGGACCCCGATTTGAACCAACTTGAAAACTGGTCCAATAATCAAAAATCTAAGTACATTTTTAGATTCAGCATATCATATTTGTCAAAGAACCCCAAGGATTCAATTTTTGTTAAAATCAAACTTAAGTTTAATTTTGGACCCTTTGGACATTAATGTAGACCAATTTGAAAAAGGGACCAAAATTAAAAATTGACATACACAGTAAGATTCGGCATATCAAACAACCCCAATTATTCAATTTTTGATGAAATCAAACAAAGTTTAATTTTGGACCCTTTGGGCCCCTTATTCCTAAACTGTTGGGACCAAAACTCCCAAAATCAATCCCAACCTTCCTTTTATAGACATAAACCTTGTGTTTAAATTTCATAGATTTCTATTTACTTATACTAAAGTTATGGTGCAAAAACCAAGAAAAATGCTTATTTTGGCCCCTTTTTGACCCCTTATTCCTAAACTGTTCGGACCTCAACTCCCAAAATCATCCCAACCTTCCTTTTATGGTCATAAATCTTGCGTTTAAATTTCATTGATTTCTATTTTCTTAAACTAAAGTTATTGTGCGAAAACCAAGAATAATGCTTATTTGGGCCCTTTTTTGGCCCCTAATTCCTAAACTGTTGGAACCAAAACTCCCAAAATCAATCCCAATCTTCCTTTTGTGGTCATAAACCTTGTGTCAAAATTTCATAGATTTCTATTTACTTAAACTAAAGTTAAAATGCGAAAACCAAGAAAATGCTTATTTGGGCCCTTTTTGGCCCCTAATTCCTAAAATGTTGGGACCAAAACTCCCAAATCAATCCCAACCCTCCTTTTGTGGTCATAAACCTTGTGTTAAAATTTCATAGATTTCTATTTACTTTTACTAAAGATAGAGTGCGAAAACTAAAAGTATTCGGACGACGTCGACGCCAACGTGATACCAATGTACGACCAAAAAAATTTCAATTTTTGCGGTCGTATAAAAATCAGTTGAAAAAGGCTTAACTCATCAGATGGACAAAAATACAAGTGGACATGGCCGGGTACTTATACATCCCGACACCAAAAGACACAATGAACAGATCTGAGAGTACTCGCAGTGAGTTATCTGACAGCTAGTTCAAAGCCACTAACAACTAATAAAAAAAAACCATGCATCTAAGACTAAACTATCAATCCGTACACATCCAACATCCAAAGGATTTAGAGTATAGACGTCATAAACAGCCAGAGAAAAACATGACCTTGTGTTCAAGGTGTTTACTTTATAATTTTAGATCATTGACTATTGTCATGATTGTTCTATTGGTAAAAATATTATTGATTTTGTTATTAGTAAATTATAACCCAACTTCAATCATGTTTTTCTTTGAATGTTAATGACATCTTTGCACTAAATTCATTAACATTTGATTTTTTTCTAACTGATATATCTGCATATATATTGAATACATGATTTTTAAATAGTTCTTTTTTTCTTTGCACTAGCTTTCAGCATGTTCATATATATATTTTTCCCAGCTTTTAGGTAGTATTGGTGTCTGTCGCCATCTTGGCATAATAGTCACCCACATAGTATATTTTTAAACATTTTTAAAAGATCCATTACTTTTAATTAAGATGTCAGGTCGCAAAGTTCCCCCTTCTGTCGTTTAATTACATAGTGCCACACTATTGGATGAGATAAGAGAGATATACTTACCACTGGTAGGAAACAGGAGATCCCATTGTACCTGTTTAGTTAGGGAGATCCCACTGTACCTGTTTAGTTAGATTTACTTACCACTGGTAGGAAACAGGAGATCCCACTGTACCTGTTTAGTTAGATTTACTTACCACTGGTAGGAAACAGGAGATCCCACTGTACCTGTTTAGTTAGATTTACTTACCACTGGTAGGAAACAGGAGATCCCACTGTACCTGGTTAGTTAGATTTACTTACCACTGGTAGGAAACAGGAGAGCCCACTGTGCCTGTTTAGTTAGATATACTTACCACCAGTAGGAAACAGGAGATACCACTGTACCTGTTTAGTTAGATTTACTTACCACTGTTAGGAAACAGGAGATCCCACTGTACATGTTTAGTTAGATTTACTTACCACTGGTAGGAAACAGGAGATCCCACTGTGCCTGGTTAGTTAGATATACTTACCACTGGTAGGAAACAGGAGATCCCACTGTGCCTGGTTAGTTAGATATACTTTCCACTGGTAGGAAACAGGAGATCCCACTGTGCCTGGTTAGTTAGATATACTTACCACTGGTAGGAAACAGGAGATTCCATTGTGCCTGGTTAGTTAGATATACTTACCACTGGTAGGAAACAGGAGATTCCATTGTGCCTGTTTAGATAGATATACTTACCACTGGTATGAAACAGGAGATCCCAATGTACCTGTTTAGTTAGATTTACTTACCACTGGTAGGTAACAGGAGATCCCACTGTGCCTGGTTAGTTAGATGTACTTACCACTGGTATGTAACAGGAGATCCCATTGTGCCTGTTTAGTCAGATATACTTACCACTGGTATGAAACAGGAGATCCCAATGTACCTGTTTAGTTAGATTTACTTACCACTGGTAGGAAACAGGAAATCCCACTGTACCTGTTTAGTTAGATTTACTTACCACTGGTAGGAAACAGGAGATCCCACTGTACCTGTTTAGTTAGATTTACTTACCACTGGTAGGAAACAGGAGATCCCACTGTACCTGGTTAGTTAGATTTACTTACCACTGGTAGGAAACAGGAGATCCCACTGTGCCTGTTTAGTTAGATATACTTGCTACTGGTAGGAAACAGGAGATCACACTGTGCCTGGTTAGTTAGATTTACTTACCACTGGTAGGAAACAGGAGAGCCCACTGTGCCTGTTTAGTTAGATATACTTACTACTGGTAGGAAACAGGAGATCCCACTGTGCCTGGTTAGTTAGATTTACTTACCACTGGTAGGAAACAGGAGATCCCACTGTACCTGTTTAGTTAGATATACTTACCACTGGTAGGAAACAGGAGATCCCAATGTGCCTGGTTTGTTAGATATACTTACCACTGGTAGGAAACAGGAGATCCCACTGTGCCTGGTTAGTTAGATATACTTACCACTGGTAGGAAACAGGAGATCCCATTGTGCCTGGTTAGTTAGATATACTTACCACTGGTAGGAAACAGGAGATCCCAATGTACCTGTTTTGTTAGATTTACTTACCACTGGTAGGAAACAGGAGATCCCACTGTGCCTGGTTAGTTAGATATACTTACCACTGGTAGGAAACAGGAGATCCCATTGTGCCTGTTTAGTTAGATATACTTACCACTGGTATGAAACAGGAGATCCCAATGTACCTGTTTAGTTAGATTTACTTACCACTGGTAGGAAACAGGAGATCCCACTGTACCTGTTTAGTTAGATTTGCTTACCACTGGTAGGAAACAGGAGATCCCACTGTGCATTGTTAATAACTCGTTTTCTGCTCAAGTCATTCAGCTTTTGTTTCACTTTCTTATCATTTACTGTCAAACTTAAAGATGCTGGAGGAAATTCTTTATCAAACAGGACACGAACTGCAAGTGGAGAAATTCCCGTAAGTAACAAAGCCATTCGTACATAGTTTTCCTCTTCTTGTGTGAGAGCACTACTAGATGCCATCTTGGAAAGCTTTTGAATATGTCACATTTATAGTTACTTATATATTGGTATCATAATAGACTATAATCAAAAGTAGAGTCACATGTTTTTAGAACTAAAGCAGATGGTTATGTTGGTATCAATATCTTTCTCCATGTCTACAACTAGTCCACTCAGAATTTTTAGAGCCCTGGAAGAACAAAATAAGATCATCACAGTAAATAATTGTCTCTGAAAAAGGTAAATCCAGGTGATTCTTGTGAAGAAAAAGAATATAAATTCTATTACAATATTTTATATTCATTCAATATTTCAATATTTTATATATAAAATAATTAAAAAGCAAATTTTTCGTAAATAATATTTAAAAACACAAAATGAATTTATAGGCTCAATGTTATTCACAAGCATTTGAAATTATTTAGGTGAAAAAAACAATAATATATACAAGTACATTTGTAAATGATATCAATTGAAATAAAAATGTATCTAAATTGTAGTAATTTTTCTTTGAAACTTAGCTCTAAATTTTGAGTTACACTACATACTCTTTGAAATAAAGCATCATAAGTACACTAAATTGACATTAAAGCCGAGCACTTACACAGTAATAAATTTCACTGAATTAAACGCACAAGAGAATACAATGTCTGAATGAATGTTCAGTAGATGAGAAGAAGCATCTCCATACTAGATTGGCGCACGTTCATCATTCTGTAACCTTGTCTTCAGTATCTGAATACAAAAATTAGAAAATGTGGTATACCTCCATATGCGACAACTCTATATAAGAGACCAAAATGACACAGAAATTAGCATTTATAGGTCAATGGATGTCCTTCAACAATGTACAAAGCCCACACCGCATAGTCAGCTTAAAGACCCCCGAAATAACAAATGGAAAACATTTTAAAAGAGAAAACTAATGGCTTTTAAGTTTATGTACAAAATAACGAACCATAAAAAATGTTACACAGCAACAAACGGCAACCACTGCATGAATCGGGACAAGCACATTCAGAATGTGGTGGATTTAAACTCGTTTGAAGGTTTCCTCTAACCTGGACAGTGGTGTAACAGTACAACATAAGAACAAAACAGTTGAAAATGTCGACTAACTCATTAGGTCGATACAAATAGAAATAAGCTCGAGTTGACGAGAACTAGTACTAATACATCCTTAAACAAAACGACAATTTGTAGAGGTCTGGGAGTAATCGCAGTTACTGACAGCTAGTTCAAAGCCAATAAAAAGTTAATAAAATATTTCATGCAACTCGGAGTTAAATATCAAGCTGTACACATCCGACATCCTATGGATTTAGAAAAAAAAAACGTCACAAAGTCTGTCATGTAATTCCCTGTAAATTTTCTCTTTCTTGTACCATGTTTACCACCAGTTCTGTATTACTAAGTGTGAGCGCACGGAAGGCTTCTTCTGGTGTCAACAACTCGATCATGCTGAAGATGTTTGGGTGTGGTGCATTGAGTATCTTCTTTTATTTATTATGTCAACCTTCTAAATGATTTGTTGTTGACCTTCTGTTGTTGATTAAAAATCTTTATTTATTCAAATAATGAAATCAATTAAATCTTTGAAGTTAAAGTTGAAATTATTGGGTACTATTAATGCTTCAATTTCAATCATTACGTTTATTCTTTTTTAAATGAACGACCACACCTGGTTATTTAGGAGTAGGAACACAAATTATACAACAGTAGTTATGCCATATTATACAGTGTATTTACTGCACCAGATGCGCCTTTAAAGAAATAATATCACATCAGTAATTGTCGAGGCTAAACAATTAAAAAAGCTAACACTTATTAGAAGGAGACCAAGATACTCTTTCCGAATTGATTAAGGCTGAGAGTTCGTTGACACAAATTAGAATTAAGAAACCGAATGGGCCTTTCAATTCCCATGATTCGTCAATCTTTTAAGACCCAAATGTTGCAAGACACTTGTCCTAGCTCCATGACAAATATGTTGTTGTCCCAGCAGATTAAGCCCCAAACAACATCGTTTTCATGTGTAAATCCCATTACATAAACTGCTTGATAAATCAAATTAGGTGCTGAAAATTCACATAGAATCTCAACATATACACTTACGGCACCTACCAATGAGGATATCCTGGTCTGTTCTATGTTCCTTTAGAATTTCAACCAAAGAGGAAGAACTAGATCTTCCATCACTATATAGGATACCTAAACTTTATAATTGTTTTTACAAACAACAGTATATTGCTGGGTCTTCCAAGTGGTCCACGAAATCTCTTTCTAAATTAATAACATCTATTTTCGCAGCAATCAAAACAGGGCTTCAAAGTTATTGTGAAACTCCCTAATTTAGAGATGGCGTAAATCAAATGTGAATACTAAAAAAAAATCAAAGATCTTTTAGACAAAATACAATTAAAGACTCTTTCATCTTGCAATAGTATAAAAACATTGCTATTTTCTCCACTTTACACATGTATTCCCCATTCTAAACTTAAAGACAAATTGAAAGAGTTGATATTGCTTTGTTTCATAAAAGGAACGGCCAACATAGATTCAAGAATCTTGTCTTAGGGACGGATCAGTCCTACTTTTAAAATAGTCACTCTGATTCAAACAAGAAATTCTCTGAAACTGACATTATCAAGATCCTTGATTTCTTTATTGACAACATATCTGTTATGTTTGCAGGATAAGTTTTTCAACAATCTATCGGCATCCCAATGGGAACCAATTGTGCCTCTCTTTTTGCCGACATGTTTCTTTATTTTTATGACGCTGACTTCATACTTAGACAATATACGTATAGTGTCTTGAAATATGAAATTTATTTGTATGAGGCTTAGAAACGGGAAAATGCGAGGTTCTACCGAGCATTTTCCCGTTTCGTGCCGAATACAAATAAATTTCATATTTCAAGACACTATACGTATATTGTTTTTATACTGAAATCGATAAAAAAAACAAAAAAAATAATAAAAATATGAAACAAATATTATTAAAAAAAAGTGTTAGGAATTTCCCCCTTGGGGTACCATTTTGGGGTATTTCCCTATGAGCGTAGTCTAGGCGGTAAGCATTGACAATTTAAGGAATTAGAAAGGTAAAATGAATTTGATTAATAACATTTGATAAACATGGTATATAAATTACCAATTTGAAGACATAACAGGTTTAAATTCATAAAAGTTTGACCATTGTTACTACACGTTGTCATGGTTGTGACGTGACGTTGTAAGTAGGCGGGGCTTATAGGTGAGTTGAGGTCATTGACGTATAAAGCTAACGTTTATACGTATAGCTTTATCTGTATAGTAAAATAGCTGATTGCAGTATAAAGGAACTTTTTTGGAAGAGAGAAAACAAGTAAGCAATATCCTTTGACTTTACTCTCCGCTATAAAGATGATGTTCTCTTACTAAAAAATTCAACATTTGGTGACTATATGGAACGCATCTATCCCATCAAACTATATATTAAGGATACAACAGATACAGTAAAGTATTCCTCATATCTTGACCTACATCTAGAAATGACAATTGGAGTCGGTTGAAAAAAAACTTTACGACAAAAATGATGATTTCAGCTTCGCTATTGTGAACTTTCCGTTTCTATGTAACAACATTCCAGTAGCGTCCGTAACCGGAGTATATATCTCCCAATTATATGATATTCCCGTACTTGTATTTCCTATCATGATTTCCTTGAAAGAAGGAAACTGCTCACAAGGATTTATTAAACCAAGAGTTCCACATGGTGAGGTTGAAAATCATCCCTTCGTAAATTTTACGGACGCCATCACGAGTTGGTTGCCCGTTGGGGAATATCCGTTTCACAGATGATATCGGCTTTATTGATTCAAACGCAGCATTTCTTCACAAAATAAATTTACAGTAATGATTTTTCAATTAAGCAAAATTGACCTTTAAACTCTTCAAACAGAATATTGTAATGTATCTTTGTAAAAATGCATTTGAAGAAATCAGATTTAGAATCATACTTGGGACCTTAGAAAAATACCATATCTAAAGTTGGAGAGCCTCAATTACAACACGTTTTGAGAATTTCTGGTACTGGCATGAACATACGGATTTTTTGTGTTATTAAAATTTGCTGTTACAAAATATTAGAAATTATTATAAATTAAGGAATGTATCTCCCTCATGCAAAGCTCTGATTCCTTTCACGGATTTTTGCTATACTTTTTGGACCTTTTGGATTATAGCTCTTCATCTTTTATATAAGCTTTGGATTTCAAATATTTTGGCCACGAGCATCACTGAAGAGACAGGTATTGTCGAAATGCGCATCTGGTGCAAGAAAATTGGTACCGTTAATTTTATTAACGACAAGTTGAACAACCAACCCTTAATGTTAAATTGGTTGAAAAACAAACAGAAGACCGCATATCAAGCGAGTCTAACTTGCCTTTACGCAGTCCCTAAGTTCACCCCTGATATGTAAGGGTTTCATGTTTAAAAGTCTTTAGATTCATGCTGGTGTGTGTCTTTTCGTCGTTTTAATTGTATTGCCATAGTGTTGTTTGTTTATATCGGAGTCATGATCTTAAAATGCTCCCTTGGTATCTACTTTCTCTGTTTTGCTCTTATTTGATCAATGTCAAGTTTATAATTTATCAATTTGCAGGAGTTTTCAAAAAGCAAAGAAATATGAATTCAAAACCTCATCAAGTGTGTCCTGAAATTTCTTCACTCTAAGCAGTTGAATTCTATTTCTGACTAGTTATCGAAGGTACCAGGCTTATAATTTGATACGCCAGACGCTTAAACGAGACGTTGTGTTCTTTATTTGTGACGCCATCGGACATGGTCGACGTTTGTCATGACGTCACAATACGAACTTCAGAAGAGAACAAGACATTTGACATCATAATTGATTTCTTTAGAGATAAAAAAAAACATTTTTGTAACGCCGATCGAGAGATGTGAAAATAGAATGAAAATAAGAGAAACAAACATATACATCTGTTTATTGACATAGACAAGAAGTCATGTGTTTGTAATTGTTCCATTACTTGATTAAAGTTGATACACTATATTATGTCAAATGTGTACTAAATCTTGAAAAAAAAAATGATTTGAATTATAGTCATTTTTGTCCTTAAACTTTCTACTGCAAGTTCTACAGGATCAGATCTTTTTTCCTATATACCTTAGTATAACATATTAAGGTGTATAGGACATTTTTTTCTGAGACAAGTGCCTGTGCTAAATTTGTAATATTAAGGATATTAAGATATCGTCTAAATGATTATGTTAATAGTAAGAAATGTTTCATTAATTTTGAACTTCTTGCATAAATATGATATAAAATGGTACCGGACTGTAACTGTATGGTTAATATAAATGCAAATTTAAATTTGAATTATTATGACCATTATAATCCAATTAGCAATTTCATCAACGTTGTTTTTAACATCACGTTATTATTTTTTAGTTCCGATAAATTAACAGAGCTAGTTGAATCCCAACACGCACAACAATAATACAAAATTGTAAAACAAAACCATGTTTAATTTTTAAGTCATGACCTTACAAGACAAACAAAAGGTTTTTAATGGATATGAGCTCACACGCTGATATGTCTCGCCTGTGTTACTGATATAATTTTCATTTAATGAAGGATTTTCTATAGCAGTGACTGTTTTAAATATTCCTTGGAGTTCGGTATTGTTGTCATTTTCCTTTATAATGAAAATCATTTACATGGATGATCGACAAAGTAGTAGGTCCAGTAAGACCCCTTTTTGGTCCCAAAATATAGCAGTTTTACAAAATTGTTAAAATTTTAACTTTTAGTTATTTATTGGACAGAAGAAGCTTCTGCTACACAAATATGGGCTGTTTTTGACAATACCATGCACATATATCGGGTAGTAGCACCATTAAGTCATGCTAAATTTCTGAAATCTTCACAATTCTAGCATTTTAGTTAAATTTTAGACGGTTTCCGTGTAAAATGAAGTGGCCGCATTCGTGTACATCCTTCATATTGAAATGTAAGTTGTATTTGATGATAAAACATAACATATATAAATGTTGAGGATGAACACGGATGCGGCCAATTTCATTTTTGACAAAACAACATGTGAAAAGTGACATTTTTCGGCATATTTGGTAGATTTTACATATTTGAGTTTGAATCGGCTCGTTTTTAATGACTAAATCAGTTAAAATCTTTCACATAAACTAATTGAATCAAATGAGATAGACACTTAAGTGTTTAAAAAGTGGTAAAAATCTTTCTTCAGATGAACCTGAAATTTGAGGTCAAAATCGGTCCTTACCGGACCTACTCCTTTAGGTTTATGCGAATCCTGTAGTAATACTCTGAATTAACAAACTTGCAGCACCATATCCAGTAATCAGTAGTTAAATAAACACATCAAAATAATTGAATACGTCAAATATTACAATTGTTATATCGAGGCCTTTTATAGCTAACTTATCGGTATGGTATTTGCTCATTGTTGAAGGCCGTACGTTGACCTATAGGTGGTAAATTCTGTGTCATTTAAATTTTACTATAAGAAACGAAAAAAAATGATCATTTCATGCTCTATGCTAGTTTTAACATGTATACGCTTTATATTTGTCAACATGTTACACCTCACTTTCGATCGGTATAAAGATATTGATGTATGTTATGCCCACCCATGTTGAAATAAGCATAGATCATGACAAGAAAGATTTATTTCTTTATTGTTTTTATTTTTAATTTCAAATTAGTTTGTAAAACTTCCAGTTCGAGTGCTCCCAAAAAGCAAAACAAATGTGTTGATGTGTTTAACAATTCATTAAAAACTTGTACATATGAAATATTCGGTAGCTTGCGATTTTCTATTATCTTATTAATTTGGGTTATACACGTTGGGATTATCGACATCTTTTATTTTCTATTCATTATATTATTTAATCGTAAGTGCATTTCAATTGTATTTATTCAACAATTTATGTATACATTTATACAACTATTATCAACTATCAGACTATGCCCATGTAATGATTAATTGTAAGGGGTTGATATTGCAGAATAAACAACCAATTGTATTGATTATTTAAAAAAAATGAAATTGAAATGTTGGACAATCAGAACTTTTAATGTGGGACGATCGTAACTTTTAATGTGGGTAATGTAAGACAATCAGAACTTTTTATGTTGGACAACCAGAAATTTTTATGTTGGACAATGAGAACTCTTAATCCCAAATCTTTAAAAGTTGAACTAACGGGGATTAACTTTAAACTACTGGGTTCATCTCAGTAATTATAAAGAGTATCTTTTGGGTCTCCAAGCTAGACTAACGGGAATTAACTATAAACTCAGGCCCATAGCCAGGAATTTATAAAGGGGGGTTCGTTGGACTCATGAACTCGACTTTAACATTCACAATTTGAACAAAACGTTGACTTTAACAGTGCTTATTTGATTTCAAGGGGGGGTTCGTCCGAACCCCCCGAACCCCCCCTGGCTACGGGTATGAAACTACGGGGTTCAACTCAGTATTTAAAAAGAGTTTATTTTGGGTCTGCAAGTTGAACTAACTGGAATTAACTATAAACTATGGGGTTCAACTCAGTAATTATAAAGAGTATCTTCCGGGTCTCCAAGTTGAGCTAACCTCATGTAAACATCTATTTTCCTGATTTCATACAACTACAACTTTTGTTCTCAATGTACAAGAATGTTGGGTATTTGATAGGTTTTAATTATATTTTGGAATCTTTAAACAGCCTCTAAACTTAGTTACCGGTAGATAAATTAAGAATCAACAGTCATCGTATTGCACGCTAACTTGAACATTGCTACAACTAACGATCCGTATTTTGATAAGTAAAACTACTGCATCTACCCGTCTCAGTGACTTCGTAAATGTAAATAAATAATTCAACAGGATGCAACTACCAGACCTTTTGCACAACTCGCGCATATTCATGTATAGCATAAAAAATAAAGTATACTACTAGCTCTTCATAAAGTCATGTAACGATGAAAATTCATATTATCAAAATGATTTTGCATATCATGTCAAAAAACATTAAATTCCTATATGAACACAACGGTAAATAAACATCAAATAAGAAAATCAGTCGTTATACACGTTTAATTCAATAATTGGTTTCTTGTAGTTGATCAACAACCTTGGCCTAGCATATATGTGTGTTTGTTCATTTAAACATTTATTTGTATTGTGTTGTTAACGTTGAAACATGATCGTTTGTTTTTATATCTGATCATGCGTGCAATGTGTGACACCCATCCTTGATACATATAATTGTTTAAATTTTCTGATTAATATTTTTGACAAAATATGAAAACCTTTGGGACTTTCCGTTTCGATTTTTTAAAGGAGTTCGGTATTTTTATTATTTTACTTTCATATCTGACATATTTTCTAAATCAAAATGTTAAATCACCTGTTAAACAAAAACAAAAAAGGCTCTTCCCATATTCAACTCTTAGGTAATATAATAAGGTTGTAAAATTTAGAGTCGTAAATGTTATTGTAATGTATTAAATGATTTCAACATTTTCTACAATATTTAAAGTCTGTCATTGAATAAAAGACATAAGTAATGAACACCTTATCTTTGATATTATCTCCAAACGTATGGTTTTATTTTTTAAATGTTAAGGATAATACCTTACCTTAACCTTGACATACCAAAGTCGCTGCTTTTTAATTTTGACCATTCTATATATGAATTAGCATGTGTGTGTAGGGGAGCAGCGATGCAGAGTCACAGACTAGCATATTTTTTTTTAAAGAAGACAAAGAGGGCACTATACTCAATTTAACTATAAAGTGTTTATTATTCAAAATAAATTAAAGTCTTTGTTGTAATTATTTTTTTAACTTTATTTCAAAAGGCACATAATCTCATAATAATTAAACGTTATATATTTAGATTATTTACGCTGAGCTATTATGATAATAGTTTCCTTCGAAACTAAGACACAAAAATGTATGTAGCTTTAAAAAACATCTGTGTCCACGCAGCCGCCGATAACGCGCAATTCCTGATTTTGTCATGTCCGCAATTTAACATAGATACAATCGTTCTTGTAACTGTTTAAGTCTTCCGAAGGGGCAGACAATATCACAAAGAAAAGTCCAAGCAAAATTCACAAGTGCAATTATATGAATAACCATATTTTACAATTTTTTATGATTTGTTGAAGACCCATTTGTGCCCTTGTGACTTTGTCGATGTGTTGTTTCTTTTACACATTCCTCATTTACATTCACTTTTTTTTAAAGGATTTCATGAAATCCAAGTATGAATGTCAGGATTATAGGTTTTATGAGTTTACCAAATTAAAGCCAAAAATATTAGAAACTCGGATACATCAGACTGCACCGTAATACTTAATCCCATATAGCACACGATACGTGAACTAGCTCTAAGCCTCTGTATAAATGTGGTTTATTTTTTTAAACATATTACAGAATAAGACTTTCGCTTTAGTTAAAATACTTTTTCAAAAGTGCAGAGATTACAAATATGCAACAGAAATGAAAAAAAAACCCGATTCCTGTTGAAAGTTGAAAGAATATGCATTTTATTGTTAAATAAAGACAACAGTAGTATACCGCTGTTCAAACTCATCAATCCATGGACAGAGAAAAGTTACAAATTTACAAAATAGACAGCATGGTAAATTTTACACAAAAAAAAAAACCATCAAAATATGATAAATATTTCTTATATTAACACCTAACTATAGTTTTTGTAAGTTATATTTATTCAGATTGGTCCACTTCATCTTTATTGAAAGTATGAAAAAACGTTTAATTGTGGATTTTTTGTTATACTTTTGTAGCATTGGAAAAGGAGAAAAGATAGCTTTGCTGTCGAAATCGCTGAAACAGTCAGGTTCATGTGCTCGAAAGGTATTGATAAACGAAGTTGAACTTATCATACAAGGATTCAAATTGGAATACACGTTTGCGATAAATGTATACCCATGTTGATTCAAGTAAAGGTTCCTTTTTGTCAATTTTCCAAGTTCGGATTACATGTATAGCAGTTGTATTTTCACTCGCTTTGTTGCTTGATAATGTTTGATTTTAAATTTGACGTTGAAGGTGGGTATTTTTGTTATTACATTCATTTATAGAAATCCTTGATAAGATAATATTTAATGGGCTATTCAGATTTGACGCTTCAATTGTCAGCTTTATTCTAATTCTATGTTATCCTTCATGTGACAATGTTTTGCAAGTCAGGGATATAAAAAAAATATAAATGGAATAATAAATGAATAAAATATGTCTTACCCGAATCTGTTTATTTATGGTCCATAATAAATTCCAATTCAAGTCTGATATGAGAAACGATTGTGTGATTGTACAATATGCATTATTGTTTGTATCTATATATAGATTGTTACGGCTTCATGCATTTCTAAAATTCAACCCAGACAGGTCACGTGGTGTAAGTAACCGCTTTAAACTTTTTTGAATGTGTCAACGATTTTAAATAGACGTGTTGTGAAATAGTATATGCTAAACGCTGAGGATGACAAACTAGGCTTTAAATGTTTTTAAATTTTAAAGGTGATTTGAGATTTGAATTACCTGGTTTTCAATTGATTCTGAAGTTTAACAACGTAGTACTGATACCAATGTATATATGTGTTCATTTGGTAACATTATCAAAAGACATTTACCTTATGAATATTCTCATGTGACGATTATTCTACATTTATTCTGTGATGCATCACTATTAAACATTTTTATGACATATCACTCATTTGGAACACCTACGTACAAGGAGTTTGAGTCTGTCAGAACAGAAATATACACAGAAGAAAAGATCCGAAAGGAGGAAAGTTGAGATAAGGAATCGGGGCCTGGAGAAACGAAAACCCCTGTCCATCCTTATAAAAAAAGAAATAAATAAAAAACACAACAAAACAAAAAACGAACGCCAAGGAAAATACAAAAGGGAAAGTCTTTTGTGAGATGGCAAAATCAAAAGCTGAAATGTATTAAATGAATGGAAAACAACTGTCAAAAATCTTAGCTATACATACGCACTATTTCAAGATTGTGAGCATTGAAAGGGGAGTCACTCGAGGTATACAATTTGCAAACAATGTCTTATCATAAATTATTAGATTCGTCTTTTGCGTGTGCAATTGGTATTTGCAGGTATGTGTAAAGATAGGGTCCTTAATTTCTCAAATTTCTTCTGTTTCAACCTTCAACTTTCAAGCCGTATGCATAAACATAACAATTATTCACCTACTTAACCGGCTTGTTTGCAAAAAAAAAACCATCGATAAGCTGTATGTCTCTGATTGGACACTACCAAAATGATAAAGATATCAACCAGCTTTTAAAATATTTAAGGATGATTAAATTTTAAAGGCATCTGAAATGAAACTAATTTGATTTGATAAAATGTAAGATCTTATGAAGATTTACAAAACTATTTTAAGAATAAACTTGTGTTTTATTTAAAACATATCATATATAAATTATCACCTGTAACTTCAAACCTTATTTGTTCACAGACGTAACATAGGGCACCAGCATTATTATAGTCTCTTTTGTTTGGGGAATGCAAATGATGAAAACAACTCACATTTTAAATAATTAACATTTATCTATATATTTATACATATTTAAACTATCAAAGATTGTCCGAAGTCCCCCCCCCCCCACCAATGATAGCTTTTAGGCAACCCAATTGTCTGTCGAACCTTCTGGCGGGGCTGAAATGTATGATCCGAAAAGTTTTTCTGCATTACTCATCAACTTTCCACAGTAAGGCAACCGAAATAACTATAGAATATATTGCAATATGACCTGCAAAAGTATGAATGTTATTTACATTCTAGAATGTTCGTTTTGTGGCCTTCAGTATATTGAATGTATTGGTGAGTTAAATCAGTCTTTTCAAAAACCCCTGAATGGAATGATATGTCTAAGAAGTCACTTCTCCAAATTAGTCAGCACTTCATACAGTTGGATTATAAACCTATGACTCTAACCGCATGAAAGACATAGTAAATGATCAGAACTTTCATTGAAGTGATGCCCAGCGACAGGTTCTGGAAAGCTTTTGGATAAAAGAACTGAATAGACATCATCCAAACAGCATCAATTATAAATACTAGAAGCTTTATTTTACACTCATTTTGGGATGTATATATACAGTCACGCCTATTGAGTATTGTGTTTTGTTTTATATTATGATGTTTAAGATTTATCTATGAACCAAAACTCACCTGTATTATTGAGCTGTTATACACATACAATTAGTATCGTTCAAAATATTGACACTGACGTAGGCTATTTGTTAAGTAGAAATTTTTAGTCAACACGATGTTATAACATCATCTTCGAATATTACCATATTATATAAGTACCATTTGGCAAATCCTTAGAGTTATACATGTTTTCTTTGTCTCCGCAGTGTCGTCTTTTCTTGACGATCCGGTACATTTTAAATTGCTGGTTTGTCCTTTTAATAGACTTCTTGATACATCTTGTCAAATATATAAATAATCATTTGAACCTTTGTATCTGCATATTTTACTAATAATACCTACCTGTATATATTAAGCAGTTTCAATTCTAAATAGTTATCAAAGGTACCAGGATTATAATTTAGGACGCCAGACGCGTGTTTCGTCTACATAAGACACATCAGTGACGCTCATATCAAAATATCTACAAAGTTGAGGAGCATTGAGGATCCAAAAGTTCAAAAAGGTTGTGCCAAATACGGTTAAGGTAATCTATGTCTGGGATAAGAAAATCCTTAGTATTTTTCGAAAATTTCAAAGTTTTGTAAACAGAAATTTATAAAAATGACCACATTATTGATATTCATGTCAACTCTGAAACGTTGACTACTGGGCTGGTGATACCCTCGGGGAAGAGACCAAATACTACTGTCTGGTTGTTACACTTTTTTTTATTGTTGTCCCTTTAATTGTTTCATATTTTCGCTGTTGACCTAAATCTGTATTGTGCGTCTTAAAGATATCATACACCCAAAGTTAAACTAATTAACAATCATGATATATTTAAATTAATTGTTTAACTTTACCAAAATACAATTTTGTGAGATCTATGTTAATCTTTTTTTATTTTTATTCGTTCAATTGCAATAGTTGCAAACAAAGAACGAAATTGAAGAGCATTGAGGACCAAATTCCTAAAAAGTTTTGCCAAATACATGTTTTGAGGACCAAAATTCCTAAACGTTTTGCCAAGTACATACTTTATCACTTTCCTGTTAAGGGAACATCTTGTATTCTGTAACAACCATACTTGCATTGTCCGTTTAATTATAAAAGTTAACTATGATGATGTTTTTGATGTTGTCACATCGGAAACTGTTCATCATAATCCATTTCCGTCTGTGAACTTTCTGCATGTCATTTAAATAAAAGCAACAGTAGTATACGGCTGTTCGAAATTCATAAATCGATTGAGATAAAAACAAATCCGTGTTACAAACTAAAACTAAGGGAAACGCATCAAATATAAAAGGAGAAATACGACACAACAGAAACGCAACATAAAAATGTAACACACACAGATTGATAATCATAAAATATACAGGCGAATCTGCCGGGTCGGTTTACGGAGGTGTACCAATATGCTCCGTCATATGCTAGCTTTATAGGGTCTCGAATAAAAATGCATTGCAGTTAAAACACAAAAATATAATAGAATCAAAGATGCCATAAGGACATATAAACTGTCGCAAATAAACTGACAACGCCTTGGCAAATATGAAAAGAAAATACCAACAGACAGACACCAGTTAATAAAACAAAACATAGAAAAATAATGACTAAGCAGTCCATTTGAGATATTGTCATTTATGGTTTGATATTGAGTCATGGTTTTTCCGAAATTGGATAATAATTATGAATATGCCAGGACTCTACATTTTTCAATTATTAAATGACACCTCCTTCAAATGGGCTTCTTTTAAAAATAAGAACTACAGTAATCATATATTATCATCTAATTTGACAGTAGGAACCCAGAAAAAAAATGGAGGTGACCTAAGGTGCTCCAGAAGTTAGTGTTTGTAACAAACAATGCGCCGACCGTTTCAGCAAATAAACATCGTAAATGCATTGATAACTTTACTGCAGCTGTCTAAAAATGAAATCGCTTAGGCTTGTTTTTGCTTGATCTTACGAGACCTCATGTGGCTCATGGTTTGATAATCATTGGCATACCGATCTCGGTCTTTCTATTTTTAATCCTACAAATACATATGGTCTATCAAAATTAATTTATAAAGCGACCATGTATAAGGACGCTGTTCGATTTTATATTTACTGCCAATGTGCATTATTTATCGGATCTTCGGCGTTCGATCCCCTTTACTTCATCTTGACCACTGCATTACATTTTGGAAACTTTCCCTTAAAGAAAGTAGACTGCATGCCTTTCAGCGTCGCGTCAGCCGATGTTGATAGTTTGAATACTGCATTTAAACACTCCTTTTGATTCCGCATATGAAATGTTCTATGATGTAGATGACATTGTATAAGGTTATACGAACGACCTTATCATCTTAACTGGTCCGAGTTTATATCGAAAAATACAGTTACTATCCGTCAAAATGATAATAAATAAACCCATCATAGATACTAGGTTTGAAATTGTGTACTCCATAGGAGCGTTTCGAGGGCTATTATCGCGAAAAAAGTGGACCAATCTGAATAAATGTAACTTAAAAAAAACTATAAGTAGGTGTTAATATAAGAAAGAGGGACGAAAGATACCAGAGACAGTAAAACTCATAAATCGAAAACAAACGCCATGGCTAAAAATGAAAAAGACAAACAGACAAACAATAATACAAATGACAAAACATAGAAAACTAAAGAATAAGCAACACGAACCCCACCAAACCTGGGGTGATCTCATGTGCTCCGGAAGGGTAAGCAAGCTCCACATGTAGCACCAGTCGTGTTGCTCATATTATAACGAATCCGGTAAATAGTCCAATTCGATAGTTCACATTCATGAAAGGGAAGGGGATTGTAGTTACGACGTAAGGAAAATATCCGATACCATTTGTGAAAAGGTTATTCCATAACGGTCACCTAACTCGTGATGGCGTCCGTAAAATTAACGAAGGGATGATTTCAACCTCACCATTTGGACCTCTTGCTTTAATAGCTCCCTTATGAGCATCAACCCTCTATTAAGAAAATCATGATAGGAAATGCAAGCACGGGAATATCGTATCAATTGGGAAATATATACTCGTATGCAGGTGCTGCTGGAATGTTGCTACTTAGAAATGGAAAGTTTACAATTGGAAAGCTGAAATCAGCTCTTAGGTCGTAAAAAGTTTTGTTTTTAACCGACCCTCATTGTCAATTTCTAGATGGAAGTCAAGGTATGAGGCCGACTTAACTGTATCTGTTGTATCCATTATCTCTAGTTCGAAGGGATAGATGCGTTCAACATAGTCACCAAATTTTGAATTATCTATAGAAAGAACATCATCTGTATAGCGGAAAGTAGAGTTAAAGGATATTGCTAGATTCTTATTTTTCTTCTTGGAAAGTTCTTGTATGAAGTCAGCCTCATAATAATAACAAAGAAACAAGTCGACAAGAAGAGGGGCACACATGGTTCCCATTGGAATACCGACAGTTTGTTGAAAAACACGTCCTTCGAACGAAACAAATATGTTGTCAATTAAGAAATCAAATATCTTGATAATGTCAGTTTCGGAGAAGTTTTTGTTTGAATCAGAGTGATCCTTTACACAATAGGATTTGTCCCTCCTTAAGACAAGATGCGTGTATCTACGTTGGCCATGCTTATTTATGAAAGAATTCAATTTGTCTTTTAGTTTGGAATGTGGAATACTTGAGTAAAGTGTTGAAAAGTCAAATGTTTACTATTGCAAGAAGAAAAAGAGATTGTATGTACTCTAAAAGATCTTTGGGTTTCTTTGGTATCCACATCTGATTCACCAAGATCTTTGGAATTTTTAGTATCCACGTCTGTTTCACGCAGATCTTTGGGATTTTTTAGTATCCACATCTGATTCACGCAGATCTTTGGAATATTTTAGTATCCACATCTGAAAGTTTTAACATATTTTGTTGCTTTTTTGTGTAAAATTTACCATGCTGTCAACAGACACGGGCATAGCGAACGAACTTTGAAATGTAAACACCATAAGATGGTGCCAAAGGAACATCACCATAAAAAAATGGAAAATTAACAATAGGAAACAAAAAATCGTCCCTTTTGTCGTAAATTTTAGTGTGGAGTTTCCGTTTAAAATCGAAATATCTAAATCCAGAAAAGGACAGTTATTGACCGTATAAATTTCAGTTTAATTTGTGATCCCCGTTACATTGCCGTCGATTTTAATGAAAATTAACGTCGGAAAAATAGAGATACATGTTTACATGCGTGAACTTTAAATTGTATGCTAAAACATTAGTTCGTACTGTACATTGTAGGAACATAAAATATGTATTTGTACTCGCTATGAAAAAGTAGAAAGCTCGGCGAACATTACATTTTTCTCGCATTTAGATCAATGCTTATACAAATAAATGTTGCATATTCCGACAATGAACGAATTTTGTATTTTTAATTTTCATTGACAAATGTAAGTGAGGTTGTAACATTAGTGTGAACGGCAACCTACACCAATTATTCAAATATTCAATACGCTCCGAATTGTTAAAATTTCTTTTTACATGAACTATAGTATTTTGCTACTCATAAATTACCTTTATAGCAATTGTTACTTGGTCGGACTTGTTCGTTTAGAAACAATCAGTTAATAAAATAAAATTGAGAAAGGAAATGGGGAATGTGTCAAAGCGACAACAACCCGACCATAGAGCAGACAACAGCCGAAGGCCACCAATGGGTCTTCAATGTAGCGAGAAATTTCCGCATCCGTAGGCGTACTTCAGCCGGCCCCTTAAAAATATGTATACTAGTACAGTGATAATGGACGTCATTCTTAACTCCGAATTATACACAAGAAACTAAAATTAAAAATCATACAAGACTAACAAAGGCCAGAGGCTCCTGACTTGTGACAGGCGCAAAATTGCGGCGGGGTTAAACATGTTTATGAGATCTCAACCCTCCCCCTATACCTCTAGCCAATGTAGAAATGTAAACGCATAACAATACTCACATTAAAATTCAGCTCAAGAGAAGTCCGAGTCCGATGTCAGAAGATGTAACAAAAAGCCTACCGGAAAATTATAAAGCCTAACACATATGTTATATACCTTAGCATACAAGCTTTTGCAAAAAGACTTTTTTAACCTCGATGTTCTTATCCCTGAATCTAACCCTTTGGACAATCTCACTTTAGCGTATTACACCATCGTACTTAAGCGAACAAACAACCATCGCACATTTGCGTAATATACCATCGTACTTTAGCGTAGACCATCGCACTTAAGAGTACCATCGCACTTTAGAGTCCTACATATATATGTCTCACTCTTTTATATTAAGAAACATATTCTATCTCATTTAAAGTAGTTTTCACATCACCACAAGCCATTTGGTACGTTAATGTTGATTTATTACCGCTTGTGGTACTGCATCTCGTTCATACTTGCATAAGTCATTGATTGACAGTTTAGGATTTTCATTAAACTGTTTATGAAATCTTAACTAAATCCGTTAGAAGTATACTAATTGTTTTATGTTTTATCCATAATCAGTATTGAGCGCTGAGCTAGTTTCAGTATCTACGGGTATTTTGTGTCTTGTTTTTTTTCTGTGACTATTTGCAGTAATTATAGCTACTTTGAGTACTTTGAGTACTTTGGGGTTTTTTTTTTGTGTGATTGTGTGATTAGAACAGATATGATGACTAGGTGCAGTATTTACGGGTGGTTTTTTTTTTGATAGTTTTTGTGGTCATCTTTGAATTTAAATTTCACACAGTTTTTAAGTGTCCGTCATTTGATCCAGCCTTTACCTCCATAAGACAATGAAACTGCTATAACAACACACTTGTTTTGTTCCTGTGTCGCTCACCTGGTAAAACATTGAAGACTTTGTATGCACATAATTCACCAAATATATTTGAACTATTAGTTATAATACTAGTACTTGAAAAACAGACCTTAACAAAAAAGAAAAAAATAACATTGACCATTGAACCATTAAAATGAAGTCAAAGTCAATTGTTCACCTAACAATCATGTAACTTCAACCCTGAATGAGGTTAAGGTCCGCTGAACCCAGTCTTATGGACATGTAGACGTTGCAAAAAACCCATATACCAAATATAGTTATCGTATTACTCATAAGTGAGAAATTCACACGAACACAAACACTCAATTCGTTTTCAAACAAGCACTGAACCAAGAAAATGAGATCAAGGACAATGGACATATGATAGACGGAAACGTCTTAACATAAGGTATCTTCATACAAAATATGAAGCATCCAGGTCTGTTACCTTCTGAAATATTAAGCTTTATACAAATAGTTAACGCTGCCGCCACCAACCGATAGTAACCCCTTGTCACATACTACGACGAAACTATATAATTTGTAGTAATATCCAATTATTCTATATTTCTGCGGTGTATACTACTCAAGAAACAGAAACTTGTTCTACAAAAAGTGAGAATGGCAGAAACAAATTTCTTGTCATGAAAAATAACCTGACTGATTTGAACAACAAACAAAAGATGACTTCACCAAAACGCTCGACATTGTTGAGTTAGTAGACAATCGTTACTAATTGTGAATATTATTTGCTTTATTTTGAAGGCATAGCTGATAGGTAACAGAAATGACACATAAATAGAAAATCTTCTTAAAAACAAAAGAAAAAACATTTTTCCAAGTCTTTAAGTTCACATTCAGATATGATATATTGATGATAGCAATTCCATATACTTCATCTCATTTATCCTATAGTGAATATAAAAAAGAAGATGTGGTATGATTGCCAATGAGACAACTGTCCACAAGAGACCAAAATGACACAGACGTTAATAACTATAGGTCACCGTACGGCCTTCAACAATGAGCAAAGCAAAGATAAGAAATCATGTAAGCTTATATTGTATACATTTTTAGATGTACTTCGGAGAACATTGCATGATCCTTGATGAGGAGGTACAGGTATTTTAAATGATCCTGATAGACATATGTCTACAGAACAGAATTTCGATGGAATATTTAAACTAGTAAGTTGCAATGTTGAGGTCATCCTTGCAAAGGGTTCACGAACGACATTTTGCTAGATGAACACAGAGTTTATCTATTGGCCACAGCAACCACTCCATACTCTTTTCCTCGAACTAGACTACTAAAATGAGACTTGTTGTGAATGTTGGTAAACCATTAGCAACACGGCAATTGCCGTATGTGAAGCAGGATATGCATGCTTACTCTTCTAGAGAGCTTTAAACAACCTTTGGTTTTTGGTGGCATTCATGTTAATCAGTCTTTATATTTCAATGTAGTGTTTTGTACTTTTGTTCCTGTCTTGATGTTTTTTTTCCTAGTTTTTATCATGCTGTTTTCATTGTGTCTTGATATCTTCAGTACTTTTTATAACAATGATGGAAACATTTTGGAAACATATTGTTGTCACACAGACTCCCATATTGATTACATTTAAAGACAATTAATACAACTAATACGCTGTTAACAGTAGGTTAATCAATCTAAATCACAAAAATACGTTTTTGTTACTTCATCTTAAACAAAGATTTCTTTGATTTAACAGTTGACAATATTGAAAGTTCATCTTTTTTCATTTATTCAACACAATGATCATATTTATATCATTTTATTTCTAACTATTGTTAGAAATGCAGCTCCGTCTCCGACTTTGTAAAACGTCATCAGTGTCTGAGTAAAAAATTGATGAACCAGGGTTATGGCAAAGAACGTCTCGTCCTTTTTCTAAAACAGTTCATCGGAAGGTACCAAGACCGTGTTGATAAATATATATATATATATATAAAAGAAATAGTTCGTATCAACTTCTCAAATAATACACGATGGTCTTGATGTTTCGATTTTGCGTACTGATGTTGTTTATCATCTTAACATCGTGTTTTATAGTTCTTTCATTTGTCTTTGTTTTATTATTAATATTACTTTTACTGTTGAATGGTTTTATGTGATATTCGTTTGTCGTGGCTCGGTACTTATACATCTCGCCAATGTGTTTGTATTGGCTTTTCATTTTTTGGTGGTTTGTTTTGTTTATGCGACTTTTTGTATTTCTTTTGTTCTGATAACGTGACTCTGTACTTTAAAAGATCCCGTCAGTATGATATTGTTCTGTATATGTCATTATGATATATTTCTATTAAAAGAGGGACGAAAGATACCAAAGGGACGGTCAAACTCATAAATCTAAAACAAACTGACAACGCCATGGCTAAAAATGAAAAAGACAAACAGAAAAACAATAGTACACATGACACAACATAGAAAACTAAAGAATAAACTACACGAACCCCACCAAAAACTAGGGGTGATCTCAGGTGCTCCGGAAGGGTAAGCAGATCCTGCTCCACATGGGAACCATCAAGAATTACTATATACATTGAACCACAAACGTCAAAATCATTCAATCGCGTAGTGGAATTAACTATTTGTGGATTCTTATAAATTCTATATATAACTTTTGGACTAGTTTAAATCTCGGTCTATTTTTGAAATTTATTCTTACATACTTTTGATTTTTTTAACCCTGTATGCTAACATTGCCTATGTAAAATTTTAAAATCGTTTGTATACACATTGAACGACAAATTTATGTGACGTATAAAATTTTCTGACGTCAGACACTCAAATCAATGAATGCGTTCGTAGATAGTAGATGTTTTTGTGTTCTGTTAAATTGTTCCCTTTTAAAATTGTGATACTATGATGACTGATGTACCCATATTTTGACTGTTTTTTTGTTGTGTCTGTTCATTTAACGCATCTATGTATAACATATAACGGAATTTGATGAGACTGTCATTAAAGTGAGAGGGTTAGCGCTATAGAACCAGGTTAAATCCACCATTTTCTACATTTGACAATGCCTGTACCAAGTCAGGAATATGACAGTTCTTGTCCATTCGTTTTTGATACGTTTTGTTTTTTGATTTTGCCATGTGATTATGGACTTTCCGAATCGATTTTCCTCTAAGTTAAGTATTTTTGTGATTTCACTCTTTTTTATATTGAAAGTAATTATAAATTAATATGACAAAGTTTTGTTTGCATAGCTTAATTTACTAATGACACACATTAATGATATTACCCTAATAGATAAGCAATTGGCATCGGCTTGAAAGGTGTCACTGGTTTTCATACAGTATTAAAGGTTTGACTACTCCATGTCGTAAGTGTTTTTGGAAAACAGGGAAAAAAGACTGAAACTTTAAATTGTATAAACTATATAATATTTGATTTAAAGCGGCTATTTTTATCATCATTATAGGCATGTTAGAATTAGAATGTTTGTTAGTCTTCGTTTAAATCAAGTATGAAAACAAATGTTTTTTTCTTCAAATTATGGGCATTGCAGTTATGTTAAAAGTATACATTTTTCAATATCAATACAGAGATATCATTAGTTACAGTGTGGTAGTGACCTAATACGGTAAACATGGGATCAGTAAATTCTATATGGAGTGAGAGCGAAGCTCGAATCCCTTTATGGAATATACTGACCCCATATATACCGTATTACGTCACTAGCACACTATGTAACGAATTTATCTTACCGACTATCTTAACGTGTGAAATTTAGACAAGTGACCTATCAAAATGAGCAAGTCTTCAATACTGTTAGCAATAAGAAACTACTATTTATGAGTTTGACTGTCCCTTTGGTATCTTTCGTCCTTCTTCCATTGATCCTACCAAAACAGATGCAAACAATAACAAATTGGTTTACATTAAGGTCCAAAGGGTCCAAAATTAAATTTAGTTTGATTTTAACAAACATTGAATTCTTGGGGTTCTTTGATGTGCTGAATGTAAAAATGTACTTAGATTTTTTATTATAGGCCCAGTTTTCAAGTTGGTCCAAATCGGGGTCCAAAATTAAACTTTGTTTGTATTCCACAAAAATTGAATATATGGGGTTCTTGGTCCGTGTATATCTGCGTCCATTCGTTTTTCGTTTTGAAATATCAAAAACAAAAAACAAAAAACGAAAGTGTTTTCATTTTTCATTTTTGATTTCATAAAAACCAAAATGAAAAACGAAAGTGTTTTCATTTTTCGTTTTTGATTTCTTAAAAACCAAAACGAAAAACGAAAGTGTTTTCATTTTCGTTTTTGATTTCTTAAAAACCAAAATGAAAAACAAAAGTGTTTTCGTTTTTCGTTTTTGATTTCACAAACAAAAACGAAAAACAAAAGTAGTTTCATTTTTCAATTTTGATTTCTCAAAAACTAAAATCGAAAAATGAAAGTGTTTTCATTTTTCATTTTTGATTTCACAAAAAGAAAAAACGAAAAACGAAAGTGTATTTATGTTATCTTTTCAACACAGTTTAATTGTCATTCAAAAAATGACAATGTTGTCATTTGTCATTCATTTAAAGGTCGTTAAAGTATACATGCACAGCGGTTGTCAAATCAATACTACTTTAATCGAAGATAATGTCGACGGATGCAAAAGTCTTTATCAATCTA
This sequence comes from Mytilus edulis, assembly GCF_963676685.1. Taxonomy (NCBI): domain Eukaryota; kingdom Metazoa; phylum Mollusca; class Bivalvia; order Mytilida; family Mytilidae; genus Mytilus; species Mytilus edulis. Next base: position 79,712,606 of record NC_092353.1, on the reverse strand, counting down.
AACAATAAGGGTGCGTGATCTTTACTTTTAAGTTTGGAGAGGTTAATCTAAGATGATAATATTGTAGCGTAACTAGCCTCTTTGACAAATAAAGCAAACTATATATTGTTGACGAGGGAAGGGCCCAAGGACTCCAGAAGAACTGGAAAAAATGATACAAAATCTTTCACACCCTTTCTTAATCTAAAGCGGAAGTTTTAATTTATCTATTTTATTATGTTCTGGTCTCGGAGCAAAATATATAGATACAGTGTAAGACTTTTAGTATTTACATGTATACCAGGCAGAAGCTAGCGAACAATAGCTAGCGAACAATAAGCCAGCGAACAATAAGGCGATATATCGAGAAACCAAAAAAATGAATAAGACAACAACGGCCGTTAAATAAAAAAATATTTAAAAAGGCAGAAAATCAGTTAAAATATAGCAATTTAAACTCAATTTTGAAATGGTTTTTATCCAATCTATTGATTTAACAAGTCGCATAACTTTTTAGGCTAATATTCAGTACCACAATAACTATGCATCTATCAACGGATTATTTGTAGGTGTAGGGCCACCTATACACCCTCTTCAATTTAGAACGTATGTAAAAGTAATCCTACCCTGTAAAATATAGCACCTTTTATGTCATCGTTTAATCTAGAGCTCAAAATTTGAAAAAAAATGTCAAAAAATTAGGAGGGTCGGCCTATTCCAGGGCTTCTAGAGAAAAATAATGAGGGGTGTCACGGGGAATGACTATATAGGTCTTGTAAAGGAGAAACAGGCGCTTCTTTTGCGCTAGGTATCGAAGGGCGCTATGTTCAAAAATCTGAAACTAGAGCTCAAAATTTGAAAAAAAATGTCAAAAAATTAGGGGGGTCGGCCTATTCCAGGGCTTCTAGAGAAAAATAATGAGGAGTGTCACGCAGAACGACTATATAGGTCTTGTAGAAGAGAAACAGGCGCTTCTTTTGCGCTAGGTATCGAAGGGCGCTATGTTCAAAAATCTGAAACTAGAGCTCAAAATTTGAAAAAAATGTCAAAAAATTAGGGGGGTCGGCCTATTCTAGGACTTCTAGAGAAAAATAATGAGGGGTGTCACGGGGTATGACTATATAGGTCTTGTAGAGGAGAAACAGGCGCTTCTTTTGCACTAGGTATCAAAGGGCGCTATGTTCAAAAATCTGAAACTAGAGCTCAAAATTCGAAAAAAATGTCCAAAAAATGGGGGTAGGGTCGGCATATTCCATGAGTTCTAGAGAAAAATAATGAAGGGTGTCACGGGGTATGACTATAAAGGTCTTGTAGAAGAGAAACAGGCGCTTCTTTTGCGCTAGGTATCGAAGGGCGCTATGTTCAAAAATCTGAAACTAGAGCTCAAAATTTGAAAAATATGTCAAAAAATTAGGGGGGTCGGCCTATTCCAGGGCTTCTAAAGAAAAATAATGAGGGGTGTCACGGGGAATGACTATATAGGTCTTGTAAAGGAGAAACAGGCGCTTCTTTTGCGCTAGGTATCGAAGGGCGCTATGTTCAAAAATCTGAAACTAGAGCTCAAAATTTGAAAAAAATGTCAAAAAATTAGGGGGGTCGGCCTATTCCAGGGCTTCTAGAGAAAAATAATGAGGAGTGTCACGCAAAACGACTATATAGGTCTTGTAGAAGAGAAACAGGCGCTTCTTTTGCGCTAGGTATTGAAGGGCGCTATGTTCAAAAATCTGAAACTAGAGCTCAAAATTTGAAAAAAATGTCAAAAAATTAGGGGGGTCGGCCTATTCTAGGACTTCTAGAGAAAAATAATGAGGGGTGTCACGGGGTATGACTATATAGGTCTTGTAGAGGAGAAACAGGCGCTTCTTTTGCACTAGGTATCAAAGGGCGCTATGTTTAAAAATCTGAAACTAGAGCTCAAAATTCGAAAAAAATGTCCAAAAAATGGGGGTAGGGTCGGCATATTCCATGAGTTCTAGAGAAAAATAATGAGGGGTGTCACGGGGTATGACTATATAGGTCTTGTAGATGAGAAACAGGCGCTTCTTTTGCGCTAGGTATCGAAGGGCGCTATGTTCAAAAATCTGAAACTAGAGCTCAAAATTTGAAAAATATGTCAAAAAATTAGGGGGGTCGGCCTATTCCAGGGCTTCTAAAGAAAAATAATAAGGGGTGTCACGGGGTATGACTATATAAGTCTTGTAAAGGAGAAACAGGCGCTTCTTTTGCGCTAGGTATCGAAGGGCGCTATGTTCAAAAATCTGAAACTAGAGCTCAAAATTTGAAAAATATGTCAAAAAATTAGGAGGGTCGGCCTATTCCAGGGCTTCTAGAGAAAAATAATGAGGAGTGTCACGCAGAACGACTATATAGGTCTTATAGAAGAGAAACAGGCGCTTCTTTTGCGCTAGGTATCGAAGGGCGCTATGTTCAAAAATCTGAAACTAGAGCTCAAAATTTGAAAAAAATGTCAAAAAATTAGGGGGGTCGGCCTATTCTAGGACTTCTAGAGAAAAATAATTAGGGGTGTCACGGGGTATGACTATATAGGTCTTGTAGAAGAGAAACAGGCGCTTCTTTTGTGCTAGGTATCGAAGGGCGCTATGTTCAAAAATCTGAAACTAGAGCTCAAAATTTGAAAAAAATGTCAAAAAAATTAGGGGGGTCGGCCTATTCCAGGGCTTCTAGAGAAAAATAATGAGGAGTGTCACGCAGAACGACTATATAAGTCTTGTAGAAGAGAAACAGGCGCTTCTTTTGCGCTAGGTATCGAAGGGCGCTATGTTCAAAAATCTGAAACTAGAGCTCAAAATTTGAAAAAAATGTCAAAAATTTAGGGGGGTCGGCCTATTCTAGGACTTCTAGAGAAAAATAATGAGGGGTGTCACGGGGTATGACTATATAGGTCTTGTAGAGGAGAAACAGGCGCTTCTTTTGCACTAGGTATCAAAGGGCGCTATGTTCAAAAATCTGAAACTAGAGCTCAAAATTCGAAAAAAATGTCCAAAAAATGGGGGTAGGGTCGGCATATTCCATGAGTTCTAGAGAAAAATAATGAGGGGTGTCACGGGTTATGACTATATAGGTCTTGTAGAAGAGAAACAGGCGCTTCTTTTGCGCTAGGTATCGAAGGGCGCTATGTTCAAAAATCTGAAACTAGAGCTCAAAATTTGAAAAATATGTCAAAAAATTAGGGGGGTCGGCCTATTCCAGGGCTTCTAAAGAAAAATAATGAGGGGTGTCACGGGGTATGACTATATAAGTCTTGTAAAGGAGAAACAGGCGCTTCTTTTGCGCTAGGTATCGAAGGGCGCTATATTCAAAAATCTGAAACTAGAGCTCAAAATTTGAAAAAAATGTCAAAAAATTAGGGGGGTCGGCCTATTCCAGGGCTTCTAGAGAAAAATAATGAGGAGTGTCACGGGGAATGACTATATAGGTCTTGTAAAGGAGAAACAGGCGCTTCTTTTGCGCTAGGTATCGAAGGGCGCTATGTTCAAAAATCTGAAACTAGAGCTCAAAATTTGAAAAAAATGTCAAAAAATTAGGGGGGTCGGCCTATTTCAGGGCTTCTAGAGAAAAATAATGAGGAGTGTCACGCAGAATGACTATATAGGTCTTGTAGAAGAGAAACTGTCGCTTCTTTTGCGCTAGGTATCGAAGGGCACTATGTTCAAAAATCTTAAACTAGAGCTCAAAATTTGAAAAAAATGTCAAAAAATTAGGGGGGTCGGCCTATTCTAGGACTTCTAGAGAAAAATAATGAGGGGTGTCACGGGGTATGACTATATAGGTCTTGTAGAGGAGGAACAGGCGCTTCTTTTGTACTAGGTATCAAAGGGCGCTATGTTCAAAAATCTGAAACTAGAGCTCAAAATTCGAAAAAAATGTCCAAAAAATGGGGGTAGGGTCGGCATATTCCATGAGTTCTAGAGAAAAATAATGAGGGGTGTCACGGGGTATGACTATATAGGTCTTGTAGAAGAGAAACAGGCGCTTCTTTTGCGCTAGGTATCGAAGGGCGCTATGTTCAAAAATCTGAAACAAGAGCTCAAAATTTGAAAAATATGTCAAAAAATTAGGAGGGTCGGCCTATTCCAGGGCTTCTAGAGAAAAATAATGAGGAGTGTCACGCAGAACGACTATATAGGTCTTATAGAAGAGAAACAGGCGCTTCTTTTGCGCTAGGTATCGAAGGGCGCTATGTTCAAAAATCTGAAACTAGAGCTCAAAATTTGAAAAAAATGTCAAAAAATTAGGGGGGTCGGCCTATTCTAGGACTTCTAGAGAAAAATAATTAGGGGTGTCACGGGGTATGACTATATAGGTCTTGTAGAAGAGAAACAGGCGCTTCTTTTGTGCTAGGTATCGAAGGGCGCTATGTTCAAAAATCTGAAACTAGAGCTCAAAATTTGAAAAAAATGTCAAAAAATTAGGGGGGTCGGCCTATTCCAGGGCTTCTAGAGAAAAATAATGAGGAGTGTCACGCAGAACGACTATATAGGTCTTGTAGAAGAGAAACAGGCGCTTCTTTTGCGCTAGGTATCGAAGGGCGCTATGTTCAAAAATCTGAAACTAGAGCTCAAAATTTGAAAAAAATGTCAAAAAATTAGGGGGGTCGGCCTATTCTAGGACTTCTAGAGAAAAATAATGAGGGGTGTCACGGGGTATGACTATATAGGTCTTGTAGAGGAGAAACAGGCGCTTCTTTTGCACTAGGTATCAAAGGGCGCTATGTTCAAAAATCTGAAACTAGAGCTCAAAATTCGAAAAAAATGTCCAAAAAATGGGGGTAGGGTCGGCATATTCCATGAGTTCTAGAGAAAAATAATGAGGGGTGTCACGGGTTATGACTATATAGGTCTTGTAGAAGAGAAACAGGCGCTTCTTTTGCGCTAGGTATCGAAGGGCGCTATGTTCAAAAATCTGAAACTAGAGCTCAAAATTTGAAAAATATGTCAAAAAATTAGGGGGGTCGGCCTATTCCAGGGCTTCTAAAGAAAAATAATGAGGGGTGTCACGGGGTATGACTATATAAGTCTTGTAAAGGAGAAACAGGCGCCTCTTTTGCGCTAGGTATCGAAGGGCGCTATGTTCAAAAATCTGAAACTAGAGCTCAAAATTTGAAAAAAATGTCAAAAAATTAGGGGGGTCGGCCTATTCCAGGGCTTCTAGAGAAAAATAATGAGGAGTGTCACGCAGAACGACTATATAGGTCTTGTAGAAGAGAAACAGGCGCTTCTTTTGCGCTAGGTATCGAAGGGCGCTATGTTCAAAAATCTGAAACTAGAGCTCAAAATTTGAAAAAAATGTCAAAAAATTAGGGGGGTTGGCCTATTCTAGGACTTCTAAAGAAAAATAATGAGGGGTGTCACGGGATATGACCATAAAGGTCTTGTAGAGGAGAAACATGCGCTTCTTTTCCGCTAGGTATCGAAGGGCACTATGTTCATAAATCTGAAACTAGACCTCAAAATTTGAACAAAATGTCAAAAAATTAGGGGGTCACCCAGCAGCGGCATAACAAAAAAAAAACTCATCATAAATACCAGACGCGCGTTTCGTCTACAAAAGACTCATTAGTGACGCTCGAATCAAAATAATGGTTAAAAGGCCAAAATAAAGGACGAAGTTGAAGATCATTGAGAACCAAACATTCCTAGCAGTTTTGCCAAATACAGGTAAGACAGTTTATTCCTGGTGTAGAAAAATCTTAGTTTTTTTCAAAAATTCAAAGCGGTGTTAATTTATAAGATTATATTAATGATAAGCCAAGTCAAAACACAAGTGCCAACTACTGGGATGATGATACCCTCGGGGAAATAAATCTTTACCAGCAGTGGCATCGACTCAGAGGTTGCATTTTAAGTTTTAACTCATCATAGATACCAGTATTTTAATTTTATATTTACGCCAGACGCGCGTTTCGTCTACAATATATCAGTGAATGTCCTGTGAAGGGAAAACAGGCGCATCGTTTGCGTAAGACTTCAAAAGGTTCTATGTTCAATTTTGTCGAAAGGAACTAAAAAAAAATAAAAACTCAACTGTCAGACAAGAACGCGAAAACCAAAAAAAACCAACCAACATATCAGAGTCAGTAAAAACTAATTTTCAAAATCTTGTCATATAAAATCATAATTTCCCCATCCGAATAACATGATAAAAGAGTTTGTAAAATGTGTTATGTAAATACTGATAAAAAGAATGCTGATTACTGGCTGATTTTCTTTTTCAAGGGTATGTCGAAAAGAAAACGACGAAGATGAAAGAACTTAAGTGCGAATACCAGCTGGTATATAACCTAAAGTTCTATATACACTTACATACTTAATAGACAGTCTACTTTTTATTCTTTCAAAAGTTTTTTTCATATCAGAGGTTTTGTACCAGATAACCAAAATCAGCAAAGAATACTGCATTGTTAAAAAAGTATGATAGTAAAACTACATACAGACCAGTTAACTTTATCAATGACAATACAAGCGCCACAACCTTAAAGACGGTATAAGTACCCTCGTCCACGTGCGGGTGTTGTCTGATAAAAGTAGATGTACATGTATACACATGGAAAAAAGTATTTTGTAAAATGTGTTACTGGCTGATTTTCTTTTTCAAGGGTATGTCGAAAAGAAAACGACGAAGATAAAAAAAAAACTTTAGTGCGATTGCCAACTGGTATATAACCAAATTGGAATTGAAATTAAAAAAACACTCTTTATTTTTTTATGATATAATTTGTTAAAATAGAACTAGTTAAACACTATTTAAATATCACCTGAGTTTGATCAATAATCATCGACTCGATAAGTTCTTATCTGCACATGCAGCTACTGTACCCGTACACAGCAAAACATGTGTTTTTATCCTCATTGTTTTCAACACTTTAAATAACCAAGTTTATAAAGTTATGTGATTGACACCTTGAAATAGGTCCTCCACAACTCTTAACCGCAGCAAGATGGTAGATTATCAGCATGAGAGAGGCAGGAATGTCGCTGTGACAACTGTACGTATTGTCGGTCATCACTTTTCCACTATTAGTCGTTTAGAGAATAAAAATCAGGCAATACACGATATAAAAGACTATCCGAGACCAAAAAGACCCCCTATGCCACCTGCTAGGGAAAATCAAGCATGATGAAGCTTAGTCAGAAAGAAACCCATTGCATACAATACAATCCTGAAAAGAGAGGGGTGGGCATACAGGAGCCTTTTAACAATAATTGTTCGAGATTGAATCATCCCTTCTGGTTATTGTGCGATAAGACCATTTCAGGGACGTTTGCTGACGAACAGACACACAGTTATCCGTATCCAATGTAGTGCAGAGCTCGCCAAAATTGGAAATAAGCATCGTGGAGGAAGATCCATTGTTCAAATGGAATTCTGTTTATCTTCCTTGGTCCAATCATAGCCCGGATTTGAACCATATCAAGGATGTATGGGACACTATTGGGCGTAATTTGCACAAAAGGACACCCCAGTCCAAACACGTGATGAAATAAACAATGCCCTTCATCAGAAATGGTTGCTGCTACCTAAGCAACAAATTAGTCGATTTATGGCAGAAATCATAAGACGTTAAGTGGCGGTTGACCGTTTAAATGGAGACTGCGCACAAAGTGCTATTTCTTTGGCGTATAACGATTAACCGTGATGTGAACAATCATCTTAAGATTAATTTTGAAATGTCTGACATTGTAAAGTTCGACTACAGTAAAAGTTGTAAAATGCAGTTTTTTGTACAAAAAAACACCTCATTTTGTTTTTAGAATTGTGGTTAGATAAATATTTTTTTTTCCAAACATTTTTTGTTCGTTAAAATGCCAATGTTTTCATAAACTATGTTTCAATATTATTTTACAAATATTTTATCATATTCCATCCAAAATAAAGGCTGATTATTCAAGTTTTAAAAAATCAATATTTTGCAATACTTTTTTCCATGTATATATATAAAAAAAAGAAACATTACTTTGCTTTTTAAGTACAATATATTTAATATATTAGTTTGTAATATTTTCACGATTAAAACTAATGACCTGAATAATCTATTCATGATCATTTAGTATTTTCTTTTAAATTCGAAGATAACTTTACGCCATTTTCCGATTTCCAACAAATACGCATTTTTTCAACCATTTACCTTTATAGAGATGGAACTGAGTTGTCCTTTTGATCATTAAATGTATCGAGCACTATTCAATGTCTCTAGAATGACTTTGAAAGGCGCTAAAGACTCGTCTTAGAGATACTGGTACAACATTTTAACGTCCCCGAGGTTGCAACTCACATGAAACGAAGTTATGTGAAGATTTGCAAATCCGCATTATTTATCTCCGTAATCGATTTGGAGAAACTCATGGAAGAAACAAAAATAGGCTATATGCGCAAACAGTTTGTAACCGACTTCATCTGGGCAGCCTACGAGCTCGTCGTTCGTTGAAGTGATCTATCCTTACGCAGAATCGAAGGATGTCGCGAGTTGAATGGAGAGGGTACGGATTCGATGACATAGACCAACATGGAGATTAATCTTTTTTACCGCTGAATCGAAATTCAACTTGACATTTATCGATGGCAGAGACATGGTCTGCCGCAGGTACAAGGCATGCGTTTTGATGCGTGCGTACAGGAAACAAATTGGCTTTAGGGTGGCGAATTAATGGTATGGGATGGATAACCTACCAGGAACGCCCCGATCTGACAATTAGTGAAGGAAACCTAAATGCAAAAGGGTATAGGAACGAAATTCTGGCTCCACTAGTTCTCCCGTTTCTCCGAAGGCATCGTTAAACTACATTTTAAACAGAAAACGCCCGTTGTAAACACATTTTAATGAATTTTGGAGAATAATCGCATTCGAGTGTTGCCGTGGCCAGTATTGTCTTCAGATTATCGCCAATGGGACATCTTTGGGACGAACTTGGACGACTCACCAAAAAGAGCCCAAATCCATCGGAAACGGTCATCCAACTTGAATAATACTTTTCAGGGAAAGTAACAACAGAAAGGGTCATTGATAAAAAGGACGATCAAGAATAGTTTCTTCAGATACTGGAACATGAATTACCACAATATCACCATCCTGAAACCTCTGAGGGTCATTTCGGATTCTGTAATGAAATGTTGGTTCATTCAAAAGCACGTATGAAACGGATATAAAATGGATGCAAATAAAATATGATGCAGCAATAAAAAAACGTGAAAATAAAATAATGAACAAGCTGGACAAGTATGACCACAAATTCAAACATGCAGAACCATTGATTTGTTAACTTCACGAAAATAAAACGGCAGCTGAGATCCAGGTGATGAATGTTTGGTGAGGAAAACAAGAAGAACAAGAAAGAGAAATTGAATAGATTCACGGAGTGAGATGTGTTGAGACAAACTAGAGTAGATATTGAAACCTTAAAAATTGAGGGTAATACGTTGCATCATACTCATACCTCTCGTAAATACCACACACATGGCGTTTACTATGTGCCGCACTCAATGTAATGTCACGTCACTTTGACATCTTTCTATGATTAATACATCTCTCACATAGTTAAGATGTCCTGTATTTCTATTTTAAGAAAGGAAAAGTAATACAAAGCTAAAAGCCATTTGTTCCGGAAATGAACGAGCACTTACAAGACTTTAGAAGAATTTTGGATACATAACTGGATATTTTCGATATAAAAATTGAGAAATTTTAGATTCATACTCACAAAAAATGACATTTATATAGATCATCATGATAAAATTGCAGAAGATTCCTCTTATAAAAAGGTGGTGGAAGAGATTTAGCAAACAAATCCGTAAATGTTCGTTAAGATTAAGAAATCCGTCAAATTATATTTTTTTTATTCAATCCTCACAATCATCTAGTTATAACTTACCCGTCAATACTATCGTTTTTTTAAGATAGCCATGTTACTGCCTCTATAGTCCAGTCATTCTATGGTTATACCTCAAACTAATTGCAACAGAAATGTTTTTTGCGGAATTCCATAGAAACATAACGTATAAGAAACATATCAAAAATCGAGAAAAATCGAAATAGGGGAAAGTCGTGAATTTTGCCCCCCAAAAAATCTAGATTTTACCTCAAATATCATGGAAAGATATGGCGCCCGTAGATTGAGAATGACGATATGGGAGACAACTCGTAATGGTCAATAGCTGCAGACGACGCATCTAGGTTCCATCCTTTTCATTCTGGTAAGTTAATATAAAACTTATATATTAAAGTTTTATACGTATTTAACATTCTTCAGAGTTAAAGCTACCATATTTTGGATGTTTTTTGAAAGGTGTAGATACACGGGAAACGTCAAAATGTAGTAGACGACAAAAATGAGTTCATTTCGGTTTGAGAGGTCTCTTAACCTGAAATTACATATAAAACAGCTCTGTTTTTTTTATATTTGAACTTCAGTATATACATAATACAAATTAAATAACCCCGTAAAAAGAAAATTTTAATCTTACTGCTGACGGAAAAAAGTATGGAACGCCGTTAGTACCAAAAAGGCTACAATCTAACTAAATTTATTCATGGAAAAATGAAGTTGTACCGATAATTAAATACAAAATCGATGCAGACAAGTTGTGTTAGGGAGCTACTTTTTAATTTGTCATGTTTGTATGGAGGCTGGGATAAAATTTAAAAAAATAGGGAGGACAGAATGAGACAATTTCCATAAAAAAAAACATTATACATTTCAACTGAGAATAGACACTACATCGGAATAATTAATTGTTTATAAATCAACATATATCTTTTTTGATATTGTATTCAAAACAAATCTAATATGATAAAAATAATATGCAAGCAAAATCAAAATAATTGAATCTCAACTTAACAGTTTTATCATTTTTTAGGTAATGATGGTTGCTTGTGTTTTTTGTCGGGTGTCTCTAAAAAATGGTGAAGAAATAACACAACGAAGAGAAAAAGGATGTGACACTGTTAATAGGGCCAGCCAAATCAGAAATGGTACAATCGATTCAAAAGCTGTGTATCCGTCTTTTGTTGATATAAACTCAGAGCAAAACATTGCCTTTGTCCCAGATTCGTTACAAAAATTACTACGTGCATTATTTAGTCAAAACGACTCTACTGTTAAAGTTGCATCTGTTGGCCAGGCTATTATTCAGGCTTCCCGACCTAGAACACTTATTGCACCGCTTCAAATTACCCTCAGTGTACAAATGCAACATCACTTTGGATCATGATTTTAATTGGACACTTTGAACACTCTTGGTTTTGCTTCGTTCTACACATGTGTTCAACGTTTTGAACTTAATGCTGCTGCTGCTGCTCATGAAAGAACCGACACACAGTTTGGGAATGGCACTTTCGTCCAGTACATAGCTGATAATGTATACCATAATCTGCGAACTTTAGATGGTGGTCATGGAACATTTCATAGTATGGATATGATTGCAGCTGTCACTCCGGGATTCAGACTTGACAAAGCTGTCCCTAGGCTGTTTCGCACACAAAAGGAAGTCTCTGACCTTGCAAAATTTAACATAGAATGTCATAAGATGCAATCTAAACAATCGTTACAGGCAGAGTTCGCAACCATGAATTATGAGCCAAATATGATAGATACAACGTGGAAGTAAGACCTTCTGTCAAAAGTATGATTGCCTTTGACATGCAACCGACCCAGTTGGTCAGCAACTATGCACAAAGTGATGGTCGGTGACTACCCGGGAAAATCATCTGTTGTTTTTTTGCCAATGATAAACATGAATCCTAGTGATCTCACATGTATAAATTCAACACTTACCTTCATAGGCAAGCAAGCAAAGGCTCAACAGGGTGTACCTATTTTGACATTTGATCAACCCCTCTATTGAAGACAATGACCATTATTAAAAATGAACCATCGAACAGTCCTTTAAAGTCAGTTATCTTAAGACTTGAAGGCTTTCATTTAGAAATGAGTTTTGAAGGCGCCATTGGTCACTTGATGGAAGGATCAGGAATTATTGAGCTACTTGAAACAGTGTATGCACCAAATGCAGTAACTCATATGACTAGCGGAAAGGCTATTGCACGAGCAATAGGGCACATTTTCTGATAAATAAAGCTCTTACGTCAAGATTGATTGATTGATTGTTGGTTGCTTAACGTCCAGTGGAAAGTATTTCATGCATATTCAGGCCAAGAACTAGTTCACAATAAATGAGGTAGGTCTTGTCATAATAGAGGCCATAAGGGATGATAGTCGGGGAAATTTCGACTGCCACTGGAAAATGAGGGTATATTGGATAGGGACAGCAATTTTGCTTTACAACAAACCACCTACGTTCCCTCAATTGAAATGAACGAAAACGACGAAACTCAGTATGTCATTGATGGCGGCTCTCTTCTCCATCGTATACACTGGCAAAGCGGACTTTCTTTCGGTGAAACTTGTCAAAGGTACGTTGACAGCGTTGAACGGAAATACAGTAATACTATAGTTGTATTTGTCAGATGGATATGCTTCGGGTCCAGATAATAAAGGTGCCATTCACCAGCGGCGCACCAAAGGAATCATAGGCACAAAATTTTCACAGACAGAACTCCTTTCAAATCTAAATGATTTACTTGTAGAAAAAACGGACTTAAATGTTCAGTAGCTTGTGGCGAATGTAAAGGAACTGGTTGTACAAATTCGAGCAAAACAGTTGACATGGACGATTAAGTGACAATCAACTTCAAAAGATTTATGTAGAATACGCAAAAAACATTATTAGCACAATTAAGGGGTTTTGGTCAAACATTGCATTTTTTTGTTATCATATAGAGTAAATATTTTGGTTTAAAAAAAAAGTATCATATCTGTCAATCGGCTTTTATAGTTGTTATAAGATCTATTGAAATAACGAATTGATCATTATTTGATACATCTAAACACTTTTAAACATATATAAAATTAATTTGAAGACTCATGATATACTAGTAATTTGATATTTATTACGAAATCATAAAGTCCCAGTTTTTAATGATTTTTCGCTAAAATACTAACATTTTCACCCAAAATTTTTACTTCCTATACTTTAAAATTTTTCATAGTTTAAAAAAATTCATTACTGTTATAAGATCTATTGACTTGATCAAAAATTATGTACGTTGCTATTTTCGTTTATTAGTCACAACAAATTTCCAGTTTTCAGCGATGTCTTTCATCAAAATCCAAGTCTTTCACCCAAAATTTTCGATTTCCAGAACTTTGCAGTTCATCAAACTTTAAAAAAAAAGATAACTGTTACAAGATCTATTGACTTGCTTAAAAGTTGTGTACATTGCTGTTTTAATGTTTTAGTCACGGCAAATCTCCAGTTTTCGGCGATTTTTCATCAAAATCCAAGGTTTTCACCCAAAATTTTCAACTTCTTGTACTTTGAAGTTCATCATAGTTTTAAAAATTCATTACTGTTTTAAGATCTATCGACTTGATTAAAAATTATGCAAGTTGCTATTTTTGCTTTTGAGTCACGGCAAATTACCAGTTTTGAGCGATTTTTCAAAAATCCAGGTTTTCACCCAAAATTAACAATTTCCCTTTATCCAACCATTTTCGATTTTTTTTATGTTCAACAGTAGACCTAAAGCAGCTAGAAAAACTAGAAGAACATTCTGTTGCAATTAGTTTGAGGTTTGGTCATATTTTGGCTAGACAATGTGTACCCGCAAGTCACTCCTCTAAATAGCACCGGCACGCAAATTAAATTGATGCACGTCGACATCTCTTGTTTAATAGAATGCAGCATATATTCATAGTAGTTACTCTGATTTATCAGAGAAAACCGCTGAACCATTGGTTACTAGTAGTAACCTTTACATTCTCATAACCTTTACAGTCTTGGAGAATCATCAAGAATATAGACCTTCTAGAGATGTTAGTTTAATCATAGTTATTTCGGAAACAAGTTATTATGAGTTTAATTACTAGTAATCATACCCCTTTCTACTTTTATTGTGCGAGTGCTGCTCTTTTTTTGAAGCTAACAAGTTGTCTTTTACGTGCAAGTGGTATGGCTCTCTTTTAACACGTGATCAGTCGCGTATCCTTCCGACAGACTATCGTTGTTCCAGAAGATAATACTCGCAAATGGTGTGAATGAAGAGCCGAAAATTTGGTCCCTGAAATTGTCTCCCAGAAACGGAGATGGAACCACGAACCTTTGTGTTTGAAAATAGAGGTTGTGACTCCATGTCTTATTGTTTGAACCAAGAAATAAATGACTGAGAATACCTTTCCATTCCTCCAAGAGATCATTTACATCACCCCAATTATACGATTATAGATGCGATACGCGGTATTCAGAAGTTCGGGAACCCTGTTTTTCCTCATTGTTAAAATTCTGGAATTGGTAATCACGCGGAACTGACCCTGCTGTATAATTAGTATGTCTGCATACAAGTTACACTTCACCTTATTATCTTTCATATTTCTTATAAGTTGCGGCCACATGTCCTAAGTCGGTCTCTGTTTGGTGGTGTTTTTGTTGGTTAAGAGATCAGCTAAAGTGCGAATATATTTGGCTTTAAAGTATTAGTTCATCTTCCCCATCATGGTATGATCTCAGTGATCGAGAAAAACTCGAGTTTCCTCAAATCTTACGGGATCGATAGAGTAGACATCAACGCAGTGTATTATACATAGTACTTTGATCTCTTTGTTGTTGAATTCGGTAATCTTTTCCGTCCATAGTTTTATGAAAATGCTTGACTTGAATATGGAATGAAAAGCAACCTGGATCATCACAACTTCTTGGTCTTGGGCGGCACTTAGTCATATTGGCAAGTAAAACATAAATGATGCGAAGAATAAACGTGAATTCTTTATTCTGTTGAAACAGAACTGTAATCCAAGTTTCACTCAAACGAACAACGATCAAGCATCGTTTCTCGAATTTACGTCGAAATATTTTATCCGTTTAACAAACTTTTCTATAGAGACACCTAGACCGATTTGTACTTTTGTGAAGATGAGGTTTGTTAAACGGCTGACTAGATGAAGTCGGTTATATAGTGCATAGTTAACAACCTATGTTCTTTAACTCACATAGTTGCGAGTCGTTGTATTCTTATGTTGAGCATCGACTGCTTATTTGCAATAGGCGAGTGACTTATTTCAAAAAGACGCTTAGTTAACAACCCTAATGGACCCATCTTACGCACGGCTGTATTATATACACATGGAAAAAAAGTATTGCAGCACCTTGATTTTTTAAAACTTTAAAAATCAGCCTCTTTTTTTGGATGAACTATAATAAAACATGTGTAGGATATTATTGAAACATAGTTTATGATAACATTGGCAACCACAATTTTAATAACAAAATGTAGTGTTTTTTGTACAAAAAATGCATTTTTCAACTTTTACTGTGGTCGAACTTTACAATGTCAGGTATTTCAAAATTAATCTTCAGATGACTGTTCGCATCATGGTTGGTCGTTATACGCCAAAGAATTAGTACTTTGTGCGCAGCCTCCAATCAAACGAATTACCGCATCTGAACGTCTTTTGATTCCTGCCATGAATCGGCTAATATGTTGTTAAGGTAGCAGCAACCATTTCTGATGAAGGGCATTGTTTATTTCATGATGTGTTTGAACTGGTGTGTACTTTTGTGCACTTTCCGCCCAATAGTGTCCTAAATATGCTCGATATGGTTCAAATCCGGGCTACGATCTGGCCAAGGAAGATGAACCGAATTCCATTTGAACATTGGATCTTCCTCCACGATGCTTATTTCCAATTTTGGCGAGCTCTGCACTACATTTGATACGGATAACTGTGTGTCTGTTCGTAAGCAAACGTCCCTGAAATGGTCTTATCGCACAATAACCAGTAGAGATGATTCAGTCTCGAACAATTGTTAAAAGGCTCCTGTATGCCCACCTCTCTCTTTTCAGGATTGTATTGTATGCAATGGGTTTCTTTCTGACTAAGCTTCATCATGCTTGATTTTCCCTAGCAGGTGGCATAGGGGGTCCTTTTGATCTCGGATAGTCTTTTATATCGTGTATTGCCTAATTTTTATTCTCTAAACGACTTATAATGGAAAAGTGATGAACGACAATACGTGCAATTGTCACAGCGACATTCCTGTCTCTCTCATGCTGATAATTTGCCATCTTGCTGCTGTTATGAGTTGTGGAGGACCTATTTCAAGGTGTCAATCACATAACTTTATAAACTTGGTTATTTAAAGTCTTGAAAACAATGAGGATGAAACATGTTTTGCTGTGTACGGGTACAGGAGCTGCATGTGCAGATAAGAACTTATCGAGTCGATAATTATTGATCAAACTCAGGTGATATTTAAGGAGGTAGACCTAGGTTAAGGGAAATAACTCTTAAAATCCTCAGTACGTTTGTGTCAGCCATTTTCATAAATATGTTCTAAGCTTCTAGGATACATAGATTATTTCTAATCTGTTTCATGTAAATGCTTAAAATGTATTGACAAAACTTGGCTTTTACAAACGCATAACTGATTTAAAGAGTTATCTCCCTGAACCGAGGTCTACCCCTTAAATAGTGTTTAACTAGTTCTATTTTAACAAATTATATCATAAAAAAATAAAGAGTGTTTTTTAATTTCAATTCCAATTTGGTTATATACCAGCTGCCATTCGCACTAAAGTTCTTTTTATCTTCGTCGTTTTCTTTTCGACATACCCTTGAAAAAGAAAATCAGCCAGTAATCAGCATTTTTTTATCAGTATTTACATAACACATTTTACAAACTCTTTTATCATGTTATTCGGATGGGGAAATTATGACTTTATATGACAAGAAATTGCAAATTAGTCTTTGCTGACTATGATATGTTTTTTTTTGGTTTTCGCGTTCTTGTCTGACAGTTGAGTTTTTCATTAAAAGTTTTTTTTTAGTTCCTTTCGACAAAATTGAACATAGCATTATTCTTACTACATTTGTATAAACTTCAAGATTATAATTTTTTTTTTTAAAACCGGTTTTTTTCTAAAGTGAATATTGATCAATATTTTCGAAGGGTTAAATATTTCTCAGTGATGTCCTGCCATGGCTTTGTTTAAATTTGTTTGTTAGCTTTTTGTTCATGAATTTTTGTCTCTAATATTTAATTAACTATGCATTTGTATTCAGATATTGCAGATCAAATATATTCGTTCATTGTGTAATCATACGTTTTTTGATTGAGTTAAGTCTACCAATTGATATTTTATCGTGTGTTTTTCTATGTTGTGATGTTATGCTATTGTTTCAGAAAAAGGGAAAAGGTTTGGATCCATTAAAACGTTTAATCCCGCTGCAAATGTTTGCACCTGTCCTAAGTCAGGAATCTGATGTACAGTAGTTGTCGTTTGTTTATGTAATATATACGTGTTTCTCGTTTCTCGTTTTGCTTATATAGATTAGACCGTTGGTTTTCCCGTTTGAATGGTTTTACACTAGTAATGTTGGGGCTCTTTATAGTTTGTTGTTCGGTGTGAGCCAAGGCTCCGTGTTGAAGGCCGTACTTTAACCTATAATGGTTTACTTTTTAAATTGTTATTTGGATGGAGAGTTGTCTCATTGGCACTCACACCACATCTTCCTTTTTCTATAGCACCCTTTAAAGTCTTACGCAAATGATGCGCCTGTTTTCCCTTCACATGACATTCACTGATATATTGTAGACGAAATGCGCGTCTGGCGTAAATATAAAATTTAAATACTGGTATCTATGATGAGTTAAAACTTAAAATGCAACCACTGAGTCGACGCCATTGCTGGTAGAGATTTATTTCCCCGAGGGTATCACCAGCCCAGTAGTCAGCACTTGTGTTGACTTGGCTTATCATTGATATAATCTTATAAATTAACACCGTTTTGAATTTTTGAAAAAACTAAGGTTTTTCTACACCAGGAATAGACTGCCTTACCTGTATTTTGCAAAACTACTAGGAATGTTATGTTCTCAATGTTCTTCAACTTCGTCCTTTATTTTGGCCTTTCAATCATTATTTTGATTCGAGCGTCACTAATGAGTCTTTGTAGATGAAACGCGCGTCTGGTATTTATGATGAGTTTTTTTGTGTTATGTCGCTACTGGATGAACCCCCTAATTTTTTGCCTGTTTTTTTTAAATTTTGAGCTCTAGTTTCAGATTTTTTAACAAAGCGCCCTTCGATACCTAGTGCAAAAGAAGCGCCTGTTTCTGCTCTACAAGACCTATATAGTCATACCCCGTGACACCCCTCATTATTTTTCTCTAGAAGTCCTATAATAGGCCGATCCCCTTAATTTTTTGTCATTTTTTTCAAATTTTGAGCTCTAGTTTCAGATTTTTGAACATAACGCCCTTCGATACCTAGCGCAAAAGAAGCGCCTGTTTCTCTTCTACAAGACCTATATAGTCATACCCCGTGACACCCCTCATTATTTTTCTCTAGAAGCCCTGGAATAGGCAGACCCCCCTAATTTTTTGAAATATTTTTCAAATTTTGAGCTCTAGTTTCAGATTTTTGAACATAGCGCCCTTCGATACCTAGCGCAAAAGAAGCGCCTGTTTCTCCTCTACAAGACCTACATAGTCATTCCCCGTGACACCCCTCATTATTTTTCTCTAGAAGCCCTGAAATAGGCCGACCCCCCTAATTTTTTGACATTTTTTTCAAATTTTGAGCTCTAGTTTCAGATTTTTGAACATAGCGCCCTTCGATACCTAGCGCACAAGAAGCGCCTGTTTATCTTCTACAAGACCTTTATAGTCATACCCCGTGACACTCCTCATTATTTTTCTCTAGAACTTCTGGAATAGGCCGACCCTACCCCCATTTTTTGGACATTTTTTTCGAATTTTGAGCTCTAGTTTCAGATTTTTGAACATAGCGCCCTTCGATACCTAGTGCAAAAGAAGCGCCTGTTTCTCCTCTACAAGACCTATATAGTCATACCCCGTGACACCCCTCATTATTTTTCTCTAGAAGTCCTAGAATAGGCCGACCCCCCTAATTTTTGACATTTTTTTCAAATTTTGAGCTCTAGTTTAAGATTTTTGAACATAGCCCCCTTCGATACCTAGCGCAAAAGAAGCGCCTGTTTCTCCTCTACAAGACCTATATAGTCATACCCCGTGACACCCCTCATTATTTTTCTCTAGAAGTACTAGAATAGGCCGATCCCCTTAATTTTTTGTCATTTTTTTCAAATTTTGAGCTCTAGTTTCAGATTTTTGAACATAGCGCCCTTCGATACCTAGTGCAAAAGAAGCGCCTGTTTCTCCTCTACAAGACCTTTATAGTCATTCCCCGTGACACCCCTCATTATTTTTCTCTAGAAGCCCTGGAATAGGCAGACCCCCCTAATTTTTTGAAATATTTTTCAAATTTTGAGCTCTAGTTTCAGATTTTTGAACATAGCGCCCTTCGATACCTAGCGCAAAAGAAGCGCCTGTTTCTCCTCTACAAGACCTACATAGTCATTCCCCGTGACACCCCTCATTATTTTTCTCTAGAAGCCCTGAAATAGGCCGACCCCCCTAATTTTTTGACATTTTTTTCAAATTTTGAGCTCTAGTTTCAGATTTTTGAACATAGCGCCCTTCGATACCTAGCGCAAAAGAAGCGCCTGTTTATCTTCTTCAAGACCTATATAGTCATACCCCGTGACACTCCTCATTATTTTTCTCTAGAACTTCTGGAATAGGCCGACCCTACCCCCATTTTTTGGACATTTTTTTCGAATTTTGAGCTCTAGTTTCAGATTTTTGAACATAGCGCCCTTCGATACCTAGTGCAAAAGAAGCGCCTGTTTCTCCTCTACAAGACCTATATAGTCATACCCCGTGACACCCCTCATTATTTTTCTCTAGAAGTCCTAGAATAGGCCGACCCCCCTAATTTTTTGACATTTTTTTCAAATTTTGAGCTCTAGTTTAAGATTTTTGAACATAGCCCCCTTCGATACCTAGCGCAAAAGAAGCGCATGTTTCTCCTCTACAAGACCAATATAGTCATTTCCCGTGACACCCCTCATTATTTTTCTCTAGAAGCCCTGGAATAGGCCGACCCCCCTAATTTTTTGACATATTTTTCAAATTTTGAGCTCTAGTTTCAGATTTTTGAAAATAACGCCCTTCGATACCTAGCGCAAAAGAAGCGCCTGTTTCTCTTCTACAAGACCTATATAGTCATACCCCGTGACACCCCTCATTATTTTTCTCTAGAACTCATGGAATAGGCCGACCCTACCCCCATTTTTTGGACATTTTTTTCGAAATTTGAGCTCTAGTTTCAGATTTTTTAACATAGCGCCCTTCGATACCTAGTGCAAAAGAAGCGCCTGTTTCTCCTCTACAAGACCTATATAGTCATACCCCGTGACACCCCTCATTATTTTTCTCTAGAAGTCCTAGAATAGTCCGACCTCCCTAATATTTTGACATTTTTTTCAAATTTTGAGCTCTAGTTTCAGATTTTTGAACATAGCGCAAAAGAAGCGCCTGTTTCTCTTCTACAAGACCTATATAGTCGTTCTCCGTGACATCCCTCATTATTTTTCTCTAGAAGCCCTGGAATAGGCCGACCCCCCTAATTTTTTGACATTTTTTTCAAATTTTGAGCTCTAGTTTCAGATTTTTGAACATAGCGCCCTTAGATACCTAGCGCAAAAGAAGCGCCTGTTTCTCTTCTACAAGATCTATATAGTCATACCCCGTGACACCCCTCATTATTTTTCTCTAGAACTTCTGGAATAGGCCGACCCTACCCCCATTTTTTGGACATTTTTTTCGAATTTTGAGCTCTACTTTCAGATTTTTGAACATAGCGCCCTTCGATACCTAGTGCAAAAGAAGCGCCTGTTTCTCCTCTACAAGACCTATATAGTCATACCCCGTGACACCCTCATTATTTTTCTCTAGAAGTCCTAGAATAGGCCGACCCCCCTAATTTTTTGACATTTTTTTCAAATTTTGAGCTCTAGTTTCAGATTTTTTAACATAGCGCCCTTCGATACCTAGCGCAAAAGAAGCGCCTGTTTCTCCTCTACAAGACCAATATAGTCATTCCCCGTGACACCCCTCATTATTTTTCTCTAGAAGCCCTGGAATAGGCCGACCCCCCTAATTTTTTGACATATTTTTCAAATTTTGAGCTCTAGTTTCACATTTTTGAACATAACGCCCTTCGATACCTAGCGCCAAAGAAGCGCCTGTTTCTCTTCTACAAGACCTATATAGTCATACCCCGTGACACCCCTCATTATTTTTCTCTAGAACTCATGGAATAGGCCGACCCTACCCCCATTTTTTGGACATTTTTTTCGAATTTTGAGCTCTAGTTTCAGATTTTTGAACATAGCGCCCTTCGATACCTAGTGCAAAAGAAGCGCCTGTTTCTCCTCTACAAGACCTATATAGTCATACCCCGTGACACCCCTCATTATTTTTCTCTAGAAGTCCTAGAATAGGCCGACCCCCCTAATTTTTTGACATATTTTTCAAATTTTGAGCTCTAGTTTCAGATTTTTGAACATAACGCCCTTCGATACCTAGCGCAAAAGAAGCGCCTGTTTCTCTTCTACAAGACCTATATAGTCATACCCCGTGACACCCCTCATTATTTTTCTCTAGAACTCATGGAATAGGCCGACCCTACCCCCATTTTTTGGACATTTTTTTCGAATTTTGAGCTCTAGTTTCAGATTTTTGAACATAGCGCCCTTCGATACCTAGCGCAAAAGAAGCGCCTGTTTCCCCTCTACAAGACCTATATAGTCGTTCTCCGTGACACCCCTCATTATTTTTCTCTAGAAGCCCTGGAATAGGCCGATCCCCCTAATTTTTTGACATTTTTTTCAAATTTTGAGCTCTAGTTTCAGATTTTTGAACATAGCGCCCTTCGATACCTAGCGCAAAAAAAGCGCCTGTTTCTCTTCTACAAGACCTATATAGTCATACCCCGTGACACCCCTCATTATTTTTCTCTAGAACTTCTGGAATAGGCCGACCCTACCCCCATTTTTTGGACACTTTTTTCGAATTTTGAGCTCTAGTTTCAGATTTTTGAACATAGCGCCCTTCGATACCTAGTGCAAAAGAAGTGCCTGTTTCTCCTCTACAAGACCTATATAGTCAGACCCCGTGACACCCCTCATTATTTTTCTCTAGAAGTCCTAGAATAGGCCGACCCCCCTAATTTTTTGGACATTTTTTTCAAATTTTGAGCTCTAGTTTCAGATTTTTGAACATAGCGCCCTTCGATACCTAGCGCAAAAGAAGCGCCTGTTTCCCCTCTACAAGACCAATATAGTCATTCCCCGTGACACCCCTCATTATTTTTCTCTAGAAGCCCTGGAATAGGCCGACCCCCCTAATTTTTTGACATATTTTTCAAATTTTGAGCTCTAGTTTCAGATTTTTGAACATAGCGCCCTTCGATACCTAGTGCAAAAGAAGCGCCTGTTTCTCCTCTACAAGACCTATATAGTCATACCCCGTGACACCCCTCATTATTTTTCTCTAGAAGTCCTAGAATAGGCCGACCCCCCTAATTGTTTGGACATTTTTTTCGAATTTTGAGCTCTAGTTTCAGATTTTTGAACATAGCGCCCTTCGATACCTAGCGCAAAAGAAGCGCCTGTTTCTCCTCTACAAGACCTATATAGTCATTCCCCGTGACACCCCTCATTATTTTTCTCTAGAAGCCCTAGAATAGGCCGACCCCCCTAATTTTTTTGACATTTTTTTTCAAATTTTGAGCTCTAGTTTCAGATTTTAGAACATAGCGCCCTTCGATACCTAGCGCAAAAGAAGCGCCTGTTTCCCCTCTACAAGACCAATATAGTCATTCCCCGTGACACCCCTCATTATTTTTCTCTAGAAGCCCTGGAATAGGCCGACCCCCCTAATTTATTGACATATTTTTCAAATTTTGAGCTCTAGTTTCAGATTTTTGAACATAGCGCCCTTCGATACCTAGCGCAAAAGAAGCGCCTGTTTCTCCTCTACAAGACCTATATAGTCATACCCCGTGACACCCCTCATTATTTTTCTCTAGAAGTCCTAGAATAGGCCGACCCCCCTAATTGTTTGGACATTTTTTTCGAATTTTGAGCTCTAGTTTCAGATTTTTGAACATAGCGCCCTTCGATACCTAGCGCAAAAGAAGCGCCTGTTTCTCCTCTACAAGACCTATATAGTCATTCCCCGTGACACCCCTCATTATTTTTCTCTAGAAGCCCTGGAATAGGCAGACCCCCCTAATTTTTTGACATATTTTTCAAATTTTGAGCTCTAGTTTCACATTTTTAAACATAACGCCCTTCGATACCTAGCGCCAAAGAAGCGCCTGTTTCTCTTCTACAAGACCTATATAGTCATACCCCGTGACACCCCTCATTATTTTTCTCTAGAACTCATGGAATAGGCCGACCCTACCCCCATTTTTTGGACATTTTTTTCGAATTTTGAGCTCTAGTTTCAGATTTTTGAACATAGCGCCCTTCGATACCTAGTGCAAAAGAAGCGCCTGTTTCTCCTCTACAAGACCTATATAGTCATACCCCGTGACACCCCTCATTATTTTTCTCTAGAAGTCCTAGAATAGGCCGACCCCCCTAATTTTTTGACATATTTTTCAAATTTTGAGCTCTAGTTTCAGATTTTTGAACATAACGCCCTTCGATACCTAGCGCAAAAGAAGCGCCTGTTTCTCTTCTACAAGACCTATATAGTCATACCCCGTGACACCCCTCATTATTTTTCTCTAGAACTCATGGAATAGGCCGACCCTACCCCCATTTTTTGGACATTTTTTTCGAATTTTGAGCTCTAGTTTCAGATTTTTGAACATAGCGCCCTTCGATACCTAGCGCAAAAGAAGCGCCTGTTTCTCTTCTACAAGACTTATATAGTCATACCCCGTGACACCCCTCATTATTTTTCTCTAGAACTTCTGGAATAGGCCGACCCTACCCCCATTTTTTGGACACTTTTTTCGAATTTTGAGCTCTAGTTTCAGATTTTTGAACATAGCGCCCTTCGATACCTAGTGCAAAAGAAGTGCCTGTTTCTCCTCTACAAGACCTATATAGTCGTTCTCCGTGACACCCCTCATTATTTTTCTCTAGAAGCCCTGGAATAGGCCGATCCCCCTAATTTTTTGACATTTTTTTCAAATTTTGAGCTCTAGTTTCAGATTTTTGAACATAGCGCCCTTCGATACCTAGCGCAAAAGAAGCGCCTGTTTCTCTTCTACAAGACCTATATAGTCATACCCCGTGACACCCCTCATTATTTTTCTCTAGAACTTCTGGAATAGGCCGACCCTACCCCCATTTTTTGGACACTTTTTTCGAATTTTGAGCTTTAGTTTCAGATTTTTGAACATAGCGCCCTTCGATACCTAGTGCAAAAGAAGTGCCTGTTTCTCCTCTACAAGACCTATATAGTCAGACCCCGTGACACCCCTCATTATTTTTCTCTAGAAGTCCTAGAATAGGCCGACCCCCCTAATTTTTTGGACATTTTTTTCAAATTTTGAGCTCTAGTTTCAGATTTTTGAACATAGCGCCCTTCGATACCTAGCGCAAAAGAAGCGCCTGTTTCCCCTCTACAAGACCAATATAGTCATTCCCCGTGACACCCCTCATTATTTTTCTCTAGAAGCCCTGGAATAGGCCGACCCCCCTAATTTTTTGACATATTTTTCAAATTTTGAGCTCTAGTTTCAGATTTTTGAACATAGCGCCCTTCGATACCTAGTGCAAAAGAAGCGCCTGTTTCTCCTCTACAAGACCTATATAGTCATACCCCGTGACACCCCTCATTATTTTTCTCTAGAAGTCCTAGAATAGGCCGACCCCCCTAATTGTTTGGACATTTTTTTCGAATTTTGAGCTCTAGTTTCAGATTTTTGAACAAAGCGCCCTTCGATACCTAGCGCAAAAGAAGCGCCTGTTTCTCCTCTACAAGACCTATATAGTCATTCCCCGTGACACCCCTCATTATTTTTCTCTAGAAGCCCTAGAATAGGCCGACCCCCCTAATTTTTTTGACATTTTTTTTCAAATTTTGAGCTCTAGTTTCAGATTTTAGAACATAGCGCCCTTCGATACCTAGCGCAAAAGAAGCGCCTGTTTCCCCTCTACAAGACCAATATAGTCATTCCCCGTGACACCCCTCATTATTTTTCTCTAGAAGCCCTGGAATAGGCCGACCCCCCTAATTTATTGACATATTTTTCAAATTTTGAGCTCTAGTTTCAGATTTTTGAACATAGCGCCCTTCGATACCTAGCGCAAAAGAAGCGCCTGTTTCTCCTCTACAAGACCTATATAGTCATACCCCGTGACACCCCTCATTATTTTTCTCTAGAAGTCCTAGAATAGGCCGACCCCCCTAATTGTTTGGACATTTTTTTCGAATTTTGAGCTCTAGTTTCAGATTTTTGAACATAGCGCCCTTCGATACCTAGCGCAAAAGAAGCGCCTGTTTCTCCTCTACAAGACCTATATAGTCATTCCCCGTGATACCCCTCATTATTTTTCTCTAGAAGCCCTGGAATAGGCAGACCCCCCTAATTTTTTGACATATTTTTCAAATTTTGAGCTCTAGTTTCACATTTTTGAACATAACGCCCTTCGATACCTAGCGCCAAAGAAGCGCCTGTTTCTCTTCTACAAGACCTATATAGTCATACCCCGTGACACCCCTCATTATTTTTCTCTAGAACTCATGGAATAGGCCGACCCTACCCCCATTTTTTGGACATTTTTTTCGAATTTTGAGCTCTAGTTTCAGATTTTTGAACATAGCGCCCTTCGATACCTAGTGCAAAAGAAGCGCCTGTTTCTCCTCTACAAGACCTATATAGTCATACCCCGTGACACCCCTCATTATTTTTCTCTAGAAGTCCTAGAATAGGCCGACCCCCCTAATTTTTTGACATATTTTTCAAATTTTGAGCTCTAGTTTCAGATTTTTGAACATAACGCCCTTCGATACCTAGCGCAAAAGAAGCGCCTGTTTCTCTTCTACAAGACCTATATAGTCATACCCCGTGACACCCCTCATTATTTTTCTCTAGAACTCATGGAATAGGCCGACCCTACCCCCATTTTTTGGACATTTTTTTCGAATTTTGAGCTCTAGTTTCAGATTTTTGAACATAGCGCCCTTCGATACCTAGCGCAAAAGAAGCGCCTGTTTCCCCTCTACAAGACCTATATAGTCGTTCTCCGTGACACCCCTCATTATTTTTCTCTAGAAGCCCTGGAATAGGCCGATCCCCCTAATTTTTTGACATTTTTTTCAAATTTTGAGCTCTAGTTTCAGATTTTTGAACATAGCGCCCTTCGATACCTAGCGCAAAAGAAGCGCCTGTTTCTCTTCTACAAGACCTATATAGTCATACCCCGTGACACCCCTCATTATTTTTCTCTAGAACTTCTGGAATAGGCCGACCCTACCCCCATTTTTTTGACACTTTTTTCGAATTTTGAGCTCTAGTTTCAGATTTTTGAACATAGCGCCCTTCGATACCTAGTGCAAAAGAAGTGCCTGTTTCTCCTCTACAAGACCTATATAGTCATACCCCGTGACACCCCTCATTATTTTTCTCTAGAAGTCCTAGAATAGGCCGACCCCCCTAATTTTTTTGACATTTTTTTCAAATTTTGAGCTCTAGTTTCAGATTTTTGAACATAGCGCCCTTCGATACCTAGCGCAAAAGAAGCGCCTGTTTCCCCTCTACAAGACCAATATAGTCATTCCCCGTGACACCCCTCATTATTTTTCTCTAGAAGCCCTGGAATAGGCCGACCCCCCTAATTTTTTGACATTTTTTTCAAATTTTGAGCTCTAGTTTCAGATTTTTGAACATAGCGCCCTTCGATACCTAGTGCAAAAGAAGCGCCTGTTTCTCCTCTACAAGACCTATATAGTCATACCCCGTGACACCCCTCATTATTTTTCTCTAGAAGTCCTAGAATAGGCCGACCCCCCTAATTGTTTGGACATTTTTTTCGAATTTTGAGCTCTAGTTTCAGATTTTTGAACATAGCGCCCTTCGATACCTAGCGCAAAAGAAGCGCCTGTTTCTCCTCTACAAGACCTATATAGTCATTCCCCGTGACACCCCTCATTATTTTTCTCTAGAAGCCCTAGAATAGGCCGACCCCCCTAATTTTTTTGACATTTTTTTTCAAATTTTGAGCTCTAGTTTCAGATTTTAGAACATAGCGCCCTTCGATACCTAGCGCAAAAGAAGCGCCTGTTTCCCCTCTACAAGACCAATATAGTCATTCCCCGTGACACCCCTCATTATTTTTCTCTAGAAGCCCTGGAATAGGCCGACCCCCCTAATTTATTGACATATTTTTCAAATTTTGAGCTCTAGTTTCAGATTTTTGAACATAGCGCCCTTCGATACCTAGCGCAAAAGAAGCGCCTGTTTCTCCTCTACAAGACCTATATAGTCATACCCCGTGACACCCCTCATTATTTTTCTCTAGAAGTCCTAGAATAGGCCGACCCCCCTAATTGTTTGGACATTTTTTTCGAATTTTGAGCTCTAGTTTCAGATTTTTGAACATAGCGCCCTTCGATACCTAGCGCAAAAGAAGCGCCTGTTTCTCCTCTACAAGACCTATATAGTCATTCCCCGTGACACCCCTCATTATTTTTCTCTAGAAGCCCTGGAATAGGCAGACCCCCCTAATTTTTTGACATATTTTTCAAATTTTGAGCTCTAGTTTCAGTTTTTTTAACATAGCGCCCTTCGATACCTAGCGCAAAAGACGCGCCTGTTTCTCTTCTACAAGACCTATATAGTCATTCCCCGTGACACCCCTCATTATTTTTCTCTAGAACTCATGGAATAGGCCGACCCTACCCCCATTTTTTGGACATTTTTTTCGAATTTTGAGCTCTAGTTTCAGATTTTTGAACATAGCGACCTTCGATACCTAGTGCAAAAGAAGCGCCTGTTTCTCCTCTACAAGACCTATATAGTCATACCCCGTGACACCCCTCATTATTTTTCTCTAGAAGTCCTAGAATAGGCCGACCCCCCTAATTTTTTGACATTTTTTTCAAATTTTGAGCTCTAGTTTAAGATTTTTGAACATAGCGCCCTTCGATACCTAGGGCAAAAGAAGCGCCTGTTTCTCCTCTACAAGACCTATATAGTCATTCCCCGTGACACCCCTCATTATTTTTCTCTAGAAGTCCTAGAATAGGTCGACCCCTCTAATTTTTTGACATTTTTTTCAAATTTTGAGCTCTAGTTTCAGATTTTTGAACATAGCGCCCTTTGATACCTAGCGCAAAAGAAGCGCCTGTTTCTCCTCTACAAGACCTATATAGTCATTCCCCGTGACACCCCTCATTATTTTTCTCTAGAAGTCCTAGAATAGGCCGACCCCCCTAATTTTTTGACATTTTTTTCAAATTTTGAGCTCTAGTTTCAGATTTTTGAACATAGCGCCCTTCGATACCTAGCGCAAAAGACGCGCCTGTTTCTCTTCTACAAGACCTATATAGTCATACCCCGTGACACCCCTCATTATTTTTCTGTAGAACTTCTGGAATAGGCCGACCCTACCCCCATTTTTTGGACATTTTTTTCGAATTTTGAGCTCTAGTTTCAGATTTTTGAACATAGCGCCCTTCGATACCTAGTGCAAAAGAAGCGCCTGTTTCTCCTCTACAAGACCTATATAGTCATACCCCGTGACACCCCTCATTATGTTTCTCTAGAAGTCCTAGAATAGGCCGACCCCCCTAATTTTTTGACATTTTTTTCAAATTTTGAGCTCTAGTTTAAGATTTTTGAACATAGCGCCCTTCGATACCTAAGGCAAAAGAAGCGCCTGTTTCTCCTCTACAAGACCTATATAGTCATTCCCCGTGACACCCCTCATTATTTTTCTCTAGAAGTCCTAGAATAGGCCGACCCCTCTAATTTTTTGACATTTTTTTCAAATTTTGAGCTCTAGTTTCAGATTTTTGAACATAGCGCCCTTCGATACCTAGCGCAAAAGAAGCGCCTGTTTCTCCTCTACAAGACCTATATAGTCATTCCCCGTGACACCCCTCATTATTTTTCTCTAGAAGTCCTAGAATAGGCCGACCCCCCTAATTTTTTGACATTTTTTTCAAATTTTGAGCTCTAGTTTCAGATTTTTGAACATAGCGCCCTTCGATACCTAGCGCAAAAGAAGCGCCTGTTTCTCTTCTACAAGACCTATATAGTCATACCCCGTGACACCCCTCATTATTTTTCTCTAGAACTTCTGGAATAGGCCGACCCTACCCCCATTTTTTGGACATTTTTTTCGAATTTTGAGCTCTAGTTTCAGATTTTTGAACATAACGCCCTTCGATACCTAGCGCAAAAGAAGCGCCTGTTTCTCCTCTACAAGACCAATATAGTCATTCCCCGTGACACCCCTCATTATTTTTCTCTAGAAGCCCTGGAATAGGCCGACCCCCCTAATTTTTTGACATATTTTTCAAATTTTGAGCTCTAGTTTCAGATTTTTGAACATAGCGCCCTTCGATACCTAGCGCAAAAGAAGCGCCTGTTTCTCTTCTACAAGACCTATATAGTCATACCCCGTGACACCCCTCATTATTTTTCTCTAGAACTTCTGGAATAGGCCGACCCTACCCCCATTTTTTGGACATTTTTTTCGAATTTTGAGCTCTAGTTTCAGATTTTTGAACATAGCGCCCTTCGATACCTAGTGCAAAAGAAACGCCTGTTTCTCCTCTACAAGACCTATATAGTCATACCCCGTGACACCCCTCATTATTTTTCTCTAGAAGTCCTAGAATAGGCCGACCCCCCTAATTTTTTTGACATTTTTTTCAAATTTTGAGCTCTAGTTTCAGATTTTTTAACATAGTGCCCTTCGATACCTAGCGCAAAAGAAGCGCCTGTTTCTCCTCTACAAGACCAATATAGTCATTCCCCGTGACACCCCTCATTATTTT
The DNA here is from genome assembly GCF_963676685.1 of Mytilus edulis. Lineage (NCBI taxonomy): Eukaryota > Metazoa > Mollusca > Bivalvia > Mytilida > Mytilidae > Mytilus > Mytilus edulis. Next base: position 79,682,657 of record NC_092353.1, on the reverse strand, counting down.
TCTCTAGAAGCCCTGGAATAGGCCGACCCCCCTAATTTTTTGACATATTTTTCAAATTTTGAGCTCTAGTTTCAGATTTTTGAACATAACGCCCTTCGATACCTAGCGCAAAAGAAGCGCCTGTTTCTCTTCTACAAGACCTATATAGTCATACCCCGTGACACCCCTCATTATTTTTCTCTAGAAGTCCTAGAATAGGCCGACCCCCCTAATTTTTTAACATTTTTTTCAAATTTTGAGCTCTAGTTTCAGATTTTTGAACATAGCGCCCTTCGATACCTAGCGCAAAAGAAGCGCCTGTTTCTCCTCTACAAGACCTATATAGTCATTCCCCGTGACACCCCTCATTATTTTTCTCTAGAAGTCCTAGACTAGGCCGACCCCCCTAATTTTTTGATATTTTTTTCAAATTTTGAGCTCTAGTTTCAGATTTTTGAACATAGCGCCCTTCGATACCTAGCGCAAAAGAAGCGCCTGTTTCTCTTCTACAAGACCTATATAGTCGTTCTCCGTGACACCCCTCATTATTTTTCTCTAGAAGCCCTGGAATAGGCCGACCCCACATTTTTTGACATATTTTTCAAATTTTGAGCTCTAGTTTCAGATTTTTGAACATAACGCCCTTCGATACCTAGCGCAAAAGAAGCGCCTGTTTCTCTTCTACAAGACCTATATAGTCATACCCCGTGACACCCCTCATTATTTTTCTCTAGAAGTCCTAGAATAGGCCGACCCCCCTAATTTTTTAACATTTTTTTCAAATTTTGAGCTCTAGTTTCAGATTTTTGAACATAGCGCCCTTCGATACCTAGCGCAAAAGAAGCGCCTGTTTCTCGTCTACAAGACCTATATAGTCATTCCCCGTGACACCCCTCATTATTTTTCTCTAGAAGTCCTAGACTAGGCCGACCCCCCTAATTTTTTGACATTTTTTTCAAATTTTGAGCTCTAGTTTCAGATTTTTGAACATAGCGCCCTTCGATACCTAGCGCAAAAGAAGCGCCTGTTTCTCTTCTACAAGACCTATATAGTCGTTCTCCGTGACACCCCTCATTATTTTTCTCTAGAAGCCCTGGAATAGGCCGACCCCCCTAATTTTTTGACATTTTTTTCAAATTTTGAGCTCTAGATTAAACAATGACATAAAAGGTGCTATATTTTACAGGGTAGGACTACTTTTACATACGTTCTAAATTGAAGAGGGTGCATAGGTGGCCCTACACCTACAAATAATCCGTTGATAGATGCATAGATATTGTGGTACTGAATATTAGCCTAAAAAGTTATGCGACTTGTTAAATCAATAGATTGGATAAAAACCATTTCAAAATTGAGTTTAAATTGCTGTATTTTAACTGATTTTCTGCCTTTTTAAATATTTTTTTATTGAACGGCCGTTGTTGTCTTATTCTGTTTTTTGGTTTCTCGATATATCGCCTTATTGTTCGCTGGCTTATTGTTCGCTAGCTATTGTTCGCTAGCTTCTGCCTGGTTACATGTATGAACAATATCAAAAGACATATGTAGGATGATGGAAAAAATAATGTAATCCACAAAGTCAAGTGTGTGGCTATTGTTAGTTTAAACATATTTATTAATAGTGGATTGGAAATTTTCTCACCGGAACTGTGATCGAACCAGGAACTTATGTTTTTGTATAGTCCGATGCACTAACCTATGTTACTTTTGTATAATGAGGATCAATGGTCTAGTTCCTCGTTGAAGACCTTCCGGCTCCTTTCAAGATGAAGAACAGGCATAAAAGCCCTGTTCATTAATAATTTGTATTTTTTCTATATATTGTACATGCGATTTTGTCCCATGTACATTTACTCCACATCTCTTTATTTTCTATTTCGGACCTGGACACGGCTCAATGCTAGTTTAGACCTCCAATGTTAAAGGTCATATGTTTTTTTTTTTAAATTATTTGATGCCGAGGGATTGGGATCGGGATTTTTAGCTTTAATGTCAGCCATGTCAGGTTTTTAACTTGTATTTACAGCAAAGATAGCCAGTTTTGTATTCTGTAATATACTGTAACAGTTTAATTTTACTTGTCCGGTCGCATCGGAACTTCTCAAAACATCTTCCGAACAATATCTGGACGTCGGTTTCGTGGGCATGTACAATTGCTAAACCACACATGAACGTTCTTGAGTCTTCGTAGATCTATTCCAACTTGAAGTCTTTTTGAGTCTACGACAAGCAGAATATGATATTTTATACTATTAAATATTGAAGCCATAGTCATGAAGATCGATTACTTGATTAATGTTCCGTTAACATAGCCGCAGAACAAAAACGCGAGAGCTACTTTTGAATATTTCTACAATTTTAAGTAGTTTTCCACTCACAAACACAATAATATTTTCAACATTTATTAAAATATTTTTTTTTTTACACTTTTTAACTTTTATGTTGTTTTAAAATATCAATTTGACTTGAATTTGGGATCCCGCTAACATGTTTAACCCCGCCACATTCAAAATGTATGTGCCTGTCCCAAGTCAGGAGCCTGTAATTCAGTGGTTGTCGTTTGTTTATGTGTTACATTTTTGTTTTTCGTTCAATTTTTGTGCATAAATTAGGCCGTTAGTTTTCTTGTTTGAATTGTTTTACATTGTCATTTCTGGGCCTTTTATAACTGACTATGCGGTATGGGCTTTGCTCATTGTTAAAGGCCGTACAATGACCTATAGTTGACAATTTCTGTGTTATGTTGGTCTCTTGTGGAGAGTTGTCTCATTGACAATCATACCACATCTACTTTTTTATATTTATATGAGTATATTAAATAAACATGGATATACCAAGCTAAGTCAGTTTATACCTTGTTTTTCGTCTGACTATACAAAAGGCCAGGAGAGCTACTTGATAGATCAGGTTGACTGATAAGCTGTCTATATAAAGTAATGGGACAATGCATGGCATGAAGACATCACCAAATCACCGTATGCAATACTCAAAAAGACACCCAGAGCTTACCATATAGTCATCAACTACCCACCAACAGGCCGTGAGATTTGGTTGGCTCTTAACTCAAATCCAAGAGCACAGCAAAATGTCAAAATATTCTATTCAAACTGGGTGACCTGGGAGAAAAACATTGAAATTTTCCAAAGAAACACACACCCCTCAATTTTTAATAAGTAAATTTGGTATTAATGCAAATGAGTCAACTATCCAACAAAGTTCAAATGTAGTGGATGTAAGCAATTATATATAGGCAACCATATAATCTTCAACAATGAGAAAAACATACGGTATTGTCGGCTACAATAGTCCATGAATTGAAAAAAAAACCATTTCAATTGAGAAAAATAACAGCCTATTTTAAAACAAGATGAATTACGAAAAACATATATAAAAGACATCAACAAACGAAAACCTTTTAACTACATGCTCCTGAGTTGGAGCAGGCACATGCAATATATTGTGGCGTTTAACATGCTTGTAAACAGCCGGGACAGTTTTGTTACAGCACAGTATAAGAACAAACTATACAAATCAGCGGAAAAGGGCTTAACGTATGAGATCGATACAAAACAGAAGGAAAAAAAAGGTCTAACAAAAACACATACCGAATGTGGCAGGGTATTTTTACCTCGTTTTCAAACAATCAAAATACTGAAGTACTGAACATCGAATGACTGCAAGTTCTTTTGGATTGTCACAAGCACTTGTCTCAGACAAAAAATCACATCTCTATACTTGAAAGTGAAGTTAATGTACAGATATATTTTTTTTGAAACTCAGTACACATATTCTATATCATATGATCTTTTTAATTTCAATGCCAAATATAGAGTTCTGACCCTCAATTCCACGGTCCACTAGACATGGAAAATGATAGTGCGAGTGAGGCATTTATGTGGTATGGACACATTCTTATTCAAATTCTTTATTAAAGAAGTCAGTAAATTTACAGATAACACTACATTTGTAAATTAGACGAACTAATCTAATCAAAATGTATATCTCTGATTTCGTAATACTTATGTGTATGAGAAAATTAATATAAATATTAATTTTAATAAGATTGTTGAACGAACGCGTTCAATCTTCGGATTTTATTCTTGTCAATTTTTCCGACCGAGCAGAGCGAGTCTAAAACAATGAAATAGACGTCTTTCAAGCCAAAGTTAATATGTTTGCTATACACACATATGATTTTATTAAACTTGGTTATCAATTGTTAATCAAAAATACAATCCTAGATAATAAAAAATCATGAAATATTTGGTCTAGTAATAAAAAAATCACACAAAAGACAGTAGTTGTCGTTTGTTGATGTCGTTCTCGCTTCTCGTTTTTGAGCTCAACTGGCCCGAAGTGTCAAGTGAGCTTTTTTTATATCTTGGCGTCCGTCGTCCGTCGTCGTAATTTTTACAAAAATCTTCTCCTCTGAAACTACTGAGCCAAATTCAACCAAACTTAGCCACCATCATCATTGGGATATCTAGTATAACAAATGTGTCTGGTGACCTTGCCAACTAACCAAGATGGTCGCCATGGATAAAAATAGAACATAGGAGTAAAATGAAGATTTTGGCTTATATCTCAGAAATCAAAGCATTAAGAGCAAATCTGACATGGGTAAAATTGTTTATCAGGTCATTATCTATCTACCCTGAAATGTTCAGATGAATCAGACAACCTGTTGTTATGTTGCTGCCCCTGAATTGATCATTTTAAGACAATTTTGCAGCTTTTGGTTATTTTCTTGACTTATTATAGATAGAGATAAACTGTAAACATCAATAATGTACAAATAGGTCAACATGACGAAAATGGTTAAGGAGTAATTGCCCTTTATAGTCAATTTTTAACAATTTTCAAAAATTTGTACATTTTTACAAAATATTTTCCACTGAAACTACTAGGCTAAGTTCATTATAGATAGAGATAATTGTAAGCATCAACAATGTTTTGTAGAGTAAGATCTACGAACACATCACCATCACCAAAAACACATAGACCAAGGTGAGCGACACAGGCTCTTCAGAGCCTCTAGTTATATATAGAGTTTAGACCTTTGGTTTTCCCGTTTGAATGGTTTTACACTAGTTATTTTGGAGGATCCTTATAACTTGCTATTCGGTGTGAGCCAAGGATTCGTGTTGAAGAGGGTACTTTAACCTATAATAGTTTCCTTCTACACACTGTGACTTGGATGGAGAGTTGTCTCATTGGCACTCATACCATGCACATCTTCTTATATCTATATATTCTTTCGATATTTTTGATTGGGGTCTGGAGCTGGCATGTCAGTTACTGCTAGTAGTTCTTTGTTAATTTATGAATCATATTCGTTTTGTGTAGTTTCTTTTGTTTACTATTTTGTCATCGGACTCGGATTTTTTTTAAACTGAGTTTCTCTGTGCATATTGTTGTGTGTTTGTTTATTCTACATGATCTAGATATAATTGTATAGCGGGAGGGTTGAGATATAACAAAGCATGTTTAGCCCCGCCGTATTTTTGCGCCTGTCCCAAGACAGCAGACTCTGATCTTTGTTAGTTTTTTTATGTTGTTTTTTTTGTTTATGTTAAGTGTGACGTCCATTTTCACATTACTAGTATATATTTTTATTTAGAGACCAGCTGAAGCCCGGATTTTCTCGTTGTGTTGAAGACTCGTTGGTGGCCTTCGGCTGTGCTCTTTGGTTAGGTTGACTGTTGTTTCTTTGACACATTTTTTATTTCCATTCTCAATTTTATTGATTGATCAATTGATTTATTGATTGATTGATTCATTGATCATTTTACTACAAGCAAAAGACATGATCATTTGAGAATCCTTTATTTGTATTCTAGTGTTAATTTCACCAATGAAACTCGACATTAATGTTTGTCTTAATATTAAATTTCTTTGTAAACTCCGTCTGATTATAATAAGACACGCAAGAATAAAAAAAAATATTTGGCCTTCTATGTCGCAACCTTTTTTAATGTGAGTAACTTCATTGTTCACTTAGATTTCGATTTTGATATTGTTTTTGCAAGTTTCCATAATAGATTTCCGGTAATTGTTTTGCATAAAACTCTATGGTAAAGCACATTAACTAAATTTTCTAAACGTTTATTGGAACCTAATGATTTGGCAAGGTGTTGCAACCTGTAATGTAAAAAAGTTACAGCCGATTGCACTGAGTGTGTAGGCAAAGGTAGCCTATCCTTGGTTAGCTTGCTTGTATTATTAGGTTAGGTAAACTACCCTCCTTTAAGAGTAGACTAGTTCGACAAATAACCAATCAATCTGTCTGTAGGACTAGGCTCCTTCTACAGGAGGGTGGTATACCTTACCTAGTTACTTCATAGTTCAGCTAACAAACAAGCGATCCAAAGATATTACCTTTGTCTACACACTCAATGTAATCGGCTGTAATGAAAATGTAATGTTTGTGAGACCAGGCTCAAGCAACCAGTCGGTAGCAGTCAGTTTTCAAATATATAAAAACAAATATTGCATAAGACTCAAACGTACTTAAAATGTTTTTATTAATATATAACCACTATATCATCAGTTTTTAAAATATATTTAAGCAGTCAAAGACACTTTTCAATGAATTTTAAAATTTCATTTCTGGTTTATTTAAGAATTGAATGCTTTTTTTTTGTTACTTCATTGAGGTGTAAAGCGATGACCGAAATACATTTTGTATGAAAAGCGGAAGCGCTTCATTCTGAAAATGTACGCACGATCAACGCTTTTACAACCCTATGAAGTTACAAAAAGAAGCATTCAATATTTATAATTACATGTTTTAGCTAGGATCATGAAAACACGATTTTTATCAAGTTTTTATTAAATTCACCTTTGCACTTTATTGTGGGACCTCGTGTCATCATGAATAAAGATTTTCGTTGTCTTATGTAACATATGAGATGTGCAGTTAGCCAATCAGAATAACGAATTATAATGAAACATACATCTTATGTTATTATTAGTTATATAAAGCCAAAATCAATCGCTTTCGATATATTACACAGCGTACTGCCCGCTTTACATTCCTGTCAAATAGTTCATGAAAAGTAATAATAATTCTGCATTAAAAGAAAAGAAAGTTGCACTCGTGCTTTAACTTTTTTTTGCCACACAAAACTGTCTTTACAAAACATTCTACCTGTGAACTAGTGGATTTCGCTTAAATATGACTGGACAAAAGGTTTAATTTTTGTATTCAAAGTATGGTGGGAAAGTAAATTATTTATTAGCTTAAAAAAGATTGATCCGTGCTATAAATTAACTTGTAATTTTTATTAAGTAGGCCATAGATCTCTAGCTTACGTTCTCACCTAGAGCAGATAAAAGTATTGCCGCAGAATTTTTCTATAAACTGTCTGGTAAGGGTTTTTGTAGGGTATACGACCTCAACTTTAGACCTACTTTAGAAAAAAAAAACTAAGCAGAACTACACCCTGGATTTTTCTACTGTAGACCCCAGCTACCCAGCTTCCCTTTGCACCTAGTGTGTTCGACCCCAACTTTGGACCTATCTTTGAAAAAAAATAAGCTAAACAGCAACCTTGATTTTTTTCTCCAGCAGACATCAGCTACCAAGCTCCCCTTTACACATTGTTCGGACAGAAGTATTTCCGTAGACATTTGTTTATTAACTTTTATGTAATGATGGGGTAGGGTGGGTATTAACTGCGGTCTACTTGAAAAAAAATTACAGGGACTCCAATGTGGTGTGGTCTATGCAGAACAATTACCGGAAATCTATGGTAGTTAGCAAAATAATAGTCTTTTTTTATAATGTGATATGTAAAATGTTGGTAAATAATGAAAGCATGCTTCTGAATTAATAGACATAAAAATAAAGAGAAACCATATGATAACCAATAGCAACCTCCCAGAGACAAACTAACGTTCATTAAGGCAACTAGTATGATGGTCTGGATTCGGGGTTCTTAATTTCTGTATTCTTTGATATTTGAGGCCATTTTTCTCTATTCTTTATACTTTTTGACAATTATTCTCTTATTATTACATTTTAACATCATTATTCTAGCTATTTTATTTATTTCTTGGTCCATTGTCTCTATTATTTATATTTTTTGTCCACTATTCTCAATTCCATAATCTCCCATCAACGACCTCTAGTTAATGTCACCTTATGGTCTTCACAAATAAGCAAAATTAATACCTTATAGGCTCCTAATGACAAACCAATTTAATACCCCAGTTTGAATTGTGAAATTGCGGAAATTTTGAAAATTAAATCAAGCAAAATACATTATCGTCCTCGTAGTTCGTAAAATACTAGCAGATGGATCTTGGTCATCAATTCTAATAATCTTGGATCGACCTTAAAAGTAATAAAGTTCACGCAACCATATTGTTCCGATTGCTAAAGACTTTTGCATCCGTCGACATTATCTTCGATTAAAGTAGTATTGATCTGACAACCGCTGTGCATGTATACTTTAACGACCTTTAATATATATAAGCTTTGGATTTCAAATATTTTGGCCACGAGCATCACTGAAGAGACATGTATTGTCGAAATGCGCATCTGGTGCAAGAAATTTGATACCGTTAATTTCATTAAATGAATGACAAATGACAACATTGTCATTTTTTGAATGACAATTAAACTGTGTTGGAAAGATAACATAAATACACTTTCGTTTTTCGTTTTTTGTTTTTGTGAAATCAAAAATGAAAAATGAAAACACTTTCATTTCTCGATTTTAGTTTTTGAGAAATCAAAATCGAAAAATGAAAATACTTTTGTTTTTCGTTTTTTGTTTGTGAAATCAAAAACGAAAAATGAAAACACTTTCGTTTTTGTTTTGGTTTTTAAGAAATCAAAAACGAAAAATGAAAACACTTTCGTTTTTTGTTCTTTGTTTTTGATATTTCAAAACGAAAAACGAATGGACGCAGATATACACGGACCGTTCTTCAATATTCTGAATCTAACCATGTATTCAGATTTTTAATATTTGGGCCCGGTTATCAAATTGGTTCACATTGAGGTCTAAAGGTTCTTAAATTGAACATTATTTGATTTCATCAAAAATTGAAATCAAATAATGTTCAATTTTAGAACCTTTAGACCTCAATGTGAACCAATTTGCATTGTTAAAATTTCATAGATTTCTATTTACTTATACTAAAGTTATTGTGCAAAAACCAAGAAAAATGCTTATTTGTGACCTTTTGTTGGCCCTAATTCATAAACTGTTGGGACCAAATCTCCCAAAATCAATCCCAACCTTCCTTTTATGGTCATAAACCTTGTGTTTAAATTTCATAGATTTCTATGTACTTATACTAAAGTTTTAGTGCGAAAACCAAATGTCATACCAATATACGACCAAAATTTTTCAATTTTTGCATTCGTATAAAAACAAATATACACAGATAAATGGTTAAACTGTTGAGCAGACATACAATTACGCGGCCACGTCCACTTGTATTTTTGTCCATCTGATGAGTTAAACCTTTTTCAACTGATTTTTTTTAGTTCGTTCTTATGTTTTACTGTTATACCAATGTCCTAGGTTAGGGTGAGGGTAGGGATCCCGCTAACATGTTTAACACCGCCACATTATTTATGTATGTGCATGTCCCAAGTCAGGAGCCTGTAATTCAGTGGTTGTCATTTGTTTATGTGTTACATATTTGTTTTTCGTTCATTTTTTTTTATATAAATAAGGCCGTTAGTTTTCTCGTTTGAATTGATTTACATTGCCTTATCGGGGCCTTTTATAGCTGACTATGCGGTATGGGCTTTGCTCATTGTTGAAGACCGTACAATTACCTATAGTTAATGTCTTTGTCATTTTGGTCTCTTGTGGACAGTTGTCTGATTGACAATCATACCACATCTTCTTTTTTATATTGTCATTAAAATGGTTATGATTTTACTGTTTATATGCATGTAATATGATGGTGGTCTGCCGTAAAGAAAAACGTGCAAAATGGTCTAAATACAAGTTTTTAGTCATGAATGAACATGATGAAGGTATAAGCAAAAAAAGAGTAAATATCAAACAATTTTGCAGCATCAGAGTTGAGAAAATTTTGATAAAAACAAGCATTCTGTGTTAATGCATGGCAATACATAGTCCCCAACCCGTTACAAATTAATTGTAATGGAATAAAATTTTAACTTGATCTATAATGTGTCATGGTGTAAACTACATAAAAATATCGAGACGAAATCTTCAAGCAAAACGAAAAAATCGTTGAATTCTGACTATCTAGGTGAATTTTCTATGTCCAAAGACCACAACTCTGCACACAAATATCAGACTGGAACAAAATTGAACCACTTAATACCAAAGAAAAATCAAAATCTCAAAGTATCAACACACAGGAAAGAGATGCTCTTTGGAGAGGGGACATTCAAGATAATTTTAGAAAAGCTTTCGATTTTTGAAGAAGTAGGGTCACCATAACTGTCTTTCTTTTATCTGGATTTAATCTGAGATATAAATCAAAAACTTTTATATGGCACATTATATATGCGCATATAAACTTTTTTCGTAGATAAAAAAAAAAGCCACATTTTTTTTACATACGCTCTAATAGACACAACTTTCTAATCTAGACACTCAATGAGTGATTGCCCCTATAATTGGTTTCGTTCCAATCAAAAGTTTCAAAGAGGAAGATATTTTGAAGTACAAGTATGTTCACAACCAAGCTTTTTAAAAGACTGTCATCAATTGAAAGTATGTGAAAACCAGGTGCTTTCAGGGCGCAGCTTTATACAACCGCAGTGGTTGGAACCTGAACAGTTGGGGCAAACTAAATTTGGTCACAACGTTCAAGCTTGATGCTGTCTGAATTTGGATTGTGATTGAATTTTTGACAAAATAAAGGGTTTTGTTACAAAATAAATGTGGTCAAAGATCAAACAAATCTATTGCACAATACTGTGCAATTGAAAATGTCTTCTTTAAACTTTTCAAAATTTTAAATTTGAAAAATGTTGCAAAAAAAAAGAAATCCCTTAAAATAATTGTAAATAAATCCCCCCCAACTTATTGAAACCCCCCTTTAAGCAATAACCCTTAAACTCTATCCAATCCTTTCCTTTGTAGTATAGAACCGTGTAGTACAATTACAGAGAGATCCATACACTTAAACCCAAGTTATTGTTTGGAAACTAGAAACATGCTTCTTTTTGGCCCTTTTTTGGCCCCTTATTCCTACATATTTTGGGCAATTCATCCAAAACTAAATCCCAGCCTCCCCTTTATTATATGGGGCATTGTGGTACAATTGTAGAGAGATCCATACAATTACACACAAGTTATTGTCTTGAAACTAGAAAAATGCTTGTTTTTGACCCCTTTTTGGCCCTTAATTCCTAACTTTGAACCCATGACCCATAAATGAATCCAAACCTTTTACTTGTGGTTTTAAATATTGCGGTACAATATCAGAGCAATTTAAATACTCATACACAAGTTATTATCCTTAAACTATAAAATGCTTGTTTTGGGCCCCTTTTGGGCCCTTAATTCCTAAACGGTTGGGACCATTATCCCCAAAAATCGATCCCAACCTTCTTTTTGTGGTATTGAACCTTCTGAAAAAAACAATCATAAAGATGTATACACTTAAACTTAAGTTATTGTCCTGAATATAAGTCTACTTTGATCAGTTTTAGTTCAAATATTAAGGGGCAAAAACTATTACAATTGGTGCATTTTATAGAGATTTTGGGAGCATTTTTTACTAACTTCCCATTATTTGCCAGGCTATTTTTTTTTACTTGTCTTAGAACTGATATGCACCTTTAAAAAAATCCTAAAAGTTAAAAAAAAATATGATCTTGAGAGAAAACACCTACTGAGTACATGTACTACATGCAAGTTATCTAATACATCTGTTGCACGAACCTCTCTGGCAACCTGCCAAAAGGTAAAAAAAAATCTCAAAATGCATTTTTCTTTTTTTTTTATAATGTTCTTTGCAAAATATAACAAGATAATGTTATATTAAAGAGATATATCAAGTATCCAGACCTTTAAAAAGTACCTAAATATGGTGATTTTTTTCCATTTTTTTTTAATAATTCACAAATATGCAAATAAGGCTGTAAAATGGAAAATAGTGTGAATTAACAAAAACAATTTTTTTTTATCTTAACTCCTAAATACCCAAAGATTTTGGAAATATATATAATGTTGCCAAGTTGTAACTACCAATTTGGTCGAAATTTGAGATTTTGCATGGTTTTATGGCAGACTGGCTCTTAAGGTGAAAAATATTTTTTTACTCGATGTTTGTATTTTCGTCCAATAGTTGTTGGAAGCATATGAGGTTGTTACATGTTGTCTTTCAACATGATGTCATATTGGCGTTCATGACTGATTTTATGTTCATCTCCGATTTAAATATCCAACTTAGCATAACTGATTTTAGAATTAATTACAACTACATGTAATTATTTGTTCTTTTATGTTGACAGTGCATATTTTCATTGTACTTTCCAAAAGTAAATTTATATTAAATTTCGCTCTTCACAAAGAACCTACAAATTAACAAATTCACTATATTGCTGGTGCCGACAAAGTATTCTTTTCTATAGAAATATGCTATATAGCCGGTTTGAATAAGGATACTTTAATCTGAGCCGGCAAAATAGCCACTGCCTTTTTTAACGGTATGTTTTGCTTTATTAGAGACCTGATATGGAAAAAAACGTTGTTTCAAAATAAAGTGACGTTTTTGTGTTGAATATATATGATACATTATTTGTATCGTGTTTTGGTTAGTGTATTGCTATAAAAAAAAATCATTTTTTTTTCAAAATAAAGTCACTTTCTGAAAAGTTTTTTTGTGTTGTTTTACGGTTAAGATCGATACCAAATCGCTATTAAACTCAAACAACAACACGTGCACTAACATTTTGAATCTTCGTTGTGTTTCCTCCTACTAGTAGTGTAAGCTAAATACATGCTAACGCACATGCATATACAATTTACACTAAAGCTAGTTAAAACAACAATCACGATTTTCAAACACATGACAATCCCCCGAGTTTGGCTGTGTAACAGTAATTATATATAACTTACATATGATCATCAAATCAATTTAAAACAATATTTCATTAAAAAAATCCCGAATTTTTATTAATGATTTTTTTAAAATATATAAACCAAGGTTGTGTATAGTCCCTTGTATAAACATCGAATAGTTCATGCAGGTTTTTTAATAAATAAAAAAAAAATGGTCCAAACGTGTAGGGTGGCTGAACGGCGGACCCGATACACTTTTTCAGGGGTGCTATTTCTTTTCTATAGGATATACACCCTCAGAGTATACACCCTATTTGTAGAGTCACCACATTTTAAATCCTTGGTCATTAATTTGAAAGTGAGCTCAGCCATATTTTTTTCTTCTTTGTATACCGTTCAACTACTTGATGGATAATTTCCGATGATGCCTGTTTTCATTAAAACAATAGTTAAGTTCGGAAAAACTGCATGCCATCCTACCCAAAAACAAACAGACAAGGAAAAAAAAGACGTGCCGGTGTGTGTATGTTTCCGATTTAAGCTAACAGCAATATGTGCACGTGTTTATAACGGATATAGTATCATAAGTCAATGATTTTGCTGCTACAGCCTTTCCTAAATTTGCTTATTGATTTCTATATTTTCCTTTTATACATTGATAAATATGTATTGTCAGGATCCATGTATAGTATTGTCACTTAAGGTAATGATATCCCATCGATACTTATATTTAGGTATTGCATGTAATATGGGTTATTTTCTATAATGTATATATTTTATTCTAGCAATTCACTGAGAGAAACAATATCTCTTTGAACAGGTTGTTTCAACTTGCCAACCTTAAAGACCATAAAATAAGTGAGATCTTAAAACTAATGGAGATATAGAATGTGAACTGATTGTATAAGTATGTCCCTTACTCATAAGTTTTAAAATCTTTTATTTTATGACATACCAGCACTAAAGACATAAAATAAAGTAAGTGAGAAATAAAATGCAATCGGCTTAATTGCAAAGAGAAATAAGTTTTTGAAGTATACAATAGAAACTTTTGTAAAATAATGTCCCTAACATAATATACGTTTCCTAATCTAGTATCTTATGACATAACGAAGAGAAATATTCATTGTTGAAGGCCGTCCGATTGCCTGTACTTGTTCACAACCTTTGATCTTTGGACTCAGAAGGGACAGTTTTCTAACTGACTATTTTAACAGTTCTCCAAATTATTACCAACTAAACCAATAAATTCTGTCAAATAACCCCTTTGTTAAGAATTGCACATGCAATCAATCAATCTGTAATTAAAAAAGTGACCTAAAGCCTATTGGGAATGACAAAAAAATTAGTCTGGATCGTTAAACTGTGTTTCAATAACAAACAGAAATCTTACACCATGTAGTTTATATAAACCAGAGACATGGGTATGTCTTTGCAAACACTATGAGTGTTAGACTATATCTTCTGTTTTTTTAAGTAAAGCTTATGTCGTTAGGCCACAATCATTCCCGAATGTTCACTTTTAGAAAGATAATACTGCCACGACGAATAACATATATGTCTCACTCTTATATATTTACATTTAATTTAGATTTTACATCACCACAAGCTATTCGGTACGTTAATGTTGATTTATTACTGCTTGTAGTACTGGATCCTGTTAAACTGATACGTCTTCGATGGACAAGTGTAGGATTTTCCTCAAATTGTGTATGAAATCTTTACTAAATCCGTCAGAAGAACACTAAACAATATTTTAGTGTTGTCGTTTGTTTTATCCATAATCAGTATTGAGCGCTGAGCTAGTTTCAGTAACAACGGCTACTTTGTATCTCATGTTATTTTTGTGATATGAACCAAATCAGAAGATTTGTTTCAGTAATAACTGGTACTTGCTGTCTTTTGTTATTTAAGAGCCTATCTGATGACTTGTTTCAGTAACTACGAATACTTTTGTTATTTTTGTGACTTGAACCGATCTAATGACTAGTTTCAGTAACTACGAGTAATTGGTGTTTTTTGTTATTTTTGTGACTAGAACCGATCTGATGACTAGTTTCAGTAACTACGAATACTTTTGTTATTTTTGTGACTTGAACCGATCTAATGTCTAGTTTCAGTAACTACGAGTAATTGGTGTTTTTTGTTATTTTTGTGACTAGAACCGATCTGATGACTAGTTTCAGTAACTACGAATACTTTTGTTATTTTTGTGACTTGAACCGATCTAATGACTAGTTTCAGTAACTACGAATACTTTGTGTCTTTTGTTATTTTTGTGACTAGAACCGATCTAATGACTAGTTTCAGTAACTACGAGTAATTGGTGTTTTTTGTTATTTTTGTGACTAGAACCGATCTGATGACTAGTTTCAGTAACTACGAGTAATTGGTGTTTTTTGTTATTTTTGTGACTAGAACCGATCTGATGACTAGTTTCAGTAGCTACGGATACTTTGTCTTTTGTTTTAATTGGTATCCGAACCGATGTGATGCCTGATTCAGTAACTACGGGCACGTTTTATTCTTTGTTATTTGTGTGACTAGAAACGATGTGATGACTAGTTCAAGTAGCTACGGTGTATCTTTTGTTATTCTTTATATATAGAACCGATTTGATGACTAGTTTCAATTACTACAGATACTTTGTGTCTTTTGTTATTTTTGTGACAAGAACCGATCTGATGACGTCTTTCAGTAATTACCGATACTTTGTGATTTTTGTGACTAAAACCGATCTGACGACTAGTTTCAGTAACGACGGGTTTTCTAGCTGTGCATTTTGTTATTTATGTGACTAGAACAGATTTGATGGTTAGTTATCAAAACTACTGATACTTGATGTTTTTTGTTATTTATGTGAATAGAACTGATCCGAGGACTAGTTTTAGTAACTACGGGTATTTTGTGTCTTTTGTTATTTCTGTGAATAGAATAGATCTGATGACTAGTTTCAGTAACTACGGGTATTATGTGTCTTTTGTTATTTCTGTGAATAGAACAGATCTGATGACTAGTTTAAGTAACTACGGGTATTTTGTGTCTTTTGTTATTTATGTGAATAGAACAGATCTGATGACTAGTTTAAGTAACTACGGGTATTATGTGTCTTTTGTTATTTATGTGAATAGAACTGATCTGAGGACTAGTTTTAGTAACTACGGGTATTATGTGTCTTTTGTTATTTATGTGAATAGAACTGATCTGAGGACTAGTTTCAGTAACTACGGGTATTATGTGTCTTTTGTTATTTCTGTGAATAGAACAGATCTGAGGACTAGTTTAAGTAACTACGGGTATTATGTGTCTTTTGTTATTCGTGTGAATAGAACTGATCCGAGGACTAGTTTTAGTAACTACGGGTATTTTGTGTCTTTTGTTATTTATGTGAATAGAACTGATCCGATGACTAGTTTTAGTAACTACGGGTATTATGTGTCTTTTTGTTATTTATGTGAATAGAACAGATCTGATGACTGGTTTTAGTAACTACGGGTATTTTGTGTCTTTTGTTATTTATGTGAATAGAACTGATCTGAGGACTAGTTTTAGTAATTACGGGTATTTTGTGTCTTTTGTTATTTATGTAAATAGAACTGATCTGATGACTAGTTTTAGTAACGACTGGTTTTCTAGCTGTGCATTTTGTTATTTATGTGAATAGAACTGATCCGAGGACTAGTTTTAGTAACTACGGGTATTATGTGTCTTTTGTTATTTCTGTGAATAGAACAGATCTGAGGACTAGTTTAAGTAACTACGGGTATTATGTGTCTTTTGTTATTCGTGTGAATAGAACTGATCCGAGGACTAGTTTTAGTAACTACGGGTATTTTGTGTCTTTTGTTATTTATGTGAATAGAACTGATCCGATGACTAGTTTTAGTAACTACGGGTATTATGTGTCTTTTTGTTATTTATGTGAATAGAACAGATCTGATGACTGGTTTTAGTAACTACGGGTATTTTGTGTCTTTTGTTATTTATGTGAATAGAACTGATCTGAGGACTAGTTTTAGTAATTACGGGTATTTTGTGTCTTTTGTTATTTATGTAAATAGAACTGATCTGATGACTAGTTTTAGTAACTACGGGTATTTTGTGTCTTTTGTTATTTATGTGAATAGAACTGATCTGAGGACTAGTTTTAGTAATTACGGGTATTTTGTGTCTTTTGTTATTTATGTGAATAGAACTGATCTGAGGACTAGTTTTAGTAATTACGGGTATTTTGTGTCTTTTGTTATTTATGTAAATAGAACTGATCTGATGACTAGTTTTAGTAACGACTGGTTTTCTAGCTGTGCATTTTGTTATTTATGTGAATAGAACTGATCTGATGGTTAGTTTTCAAAACTGCTGATACTTGATGTTCTTTGTTATTTCTGAAATTAGAACAGATCTGAGGACTAGTTTAATTAACTACGGATACTGTGTCTTTTGTTATTTTTGTGATAAGTACGGATCTTACGACATGTTTCAGTAACTACGGGTACTTAGTATCTTTTGTTTTTTATGTGATTAGAACCGATCTGATGACTAATCGCAGTAACTGCGATCACTTGTTCTTTTTTGTGTTATTTTATATTATGACTAGTTTCAGGTACTATGGATTATTGATGTCCTTTATTATTTTTGTGATTCGAAGCGATCTCATGGTTAGTTTCAGTAACTACGGGTAATTGGTGTTTTTTGTTATTTTTGTGATTATAACCGATCTGTGTACTAGTTTCAGTAACTACGGGTTCTTGGTGTTTAAGGTTATTTTTGGGATTGTAACTGATCTGATGACGTCTTTCAGTAACTACGGGTTCTTGGTGTTTCAGGTTATTTTTGTGATTATAACCGATCTGTGTACTAGTTTCAGTAACTACGGGTTCTTGGTGTTTAAGGTTATTTTTGTGATTGTAACTGATCTGATGACGTCTTTCAGTAACTACGGGTTCTTGGTGTTTCAGGTTATTTTTGTGATTATAACCGATCTGTGTACTAGTTTCAGTAACTACGGGTTCTTGGTGTTTAAGGTTATTTTTGTGATTGTAACTGATCTGATGACGTCTTTCAGTAACTACGGGTACATTGTGTCTTTCATTTTTTTTTATCAGAGCCGATTTAATTACTTGTTGCAGTAAATACGGATACTTTGTCTTTTCATAATTTTTGTGAATAGAACAGATCTGATGGTTAGTTTCAGTAACGTCGGGTTCTCTAAGTGTCTTTTGTTATTTTTGTGAATAGAATCTATCTGATGGTTAGTTTCAGTAACTAAGGATACTTGGTGTCTTTTGTTATTTTTGTGAATAGAAACTATCTGATGGTTAGTTTCGGTAACTAAGGATACTTGGTGTCTTTTGTTATTTTTGTGAATAGAAACTATCTGATGGTTAGTTTCGGTAACTAAGGATATATCTTGGTGTCTTTTGTTATTTTTGTGAATAGAAACTATCTGATGACTAGTTTCAGTAGCTACGGGTACATGCTGTTTTTGTTATTTTTGTGATTAGAATCGATCTAATGACTAGTTTCAGTAACTACTTGTATTATGTGTCTTTTGTTATTTCTGTGAATAGAATCGATCTAATGACTAGTTTCAGTAACTACTTGTATTTGGTGTCTTTTGTTATTTTTGTGATTAGAAACCGATCTCATGACTAGTTTCAGTAACTACTTGTATTTGGTGTCTTTTGTTATTTTTGTGATTAGAAACCGATCTGATGACTAGTTCCAGGAACTACAATAATTACTGAATGACGTCATTACAGAGATAACAAAAGCCACCATATTAGATTAAGCCTGCCAGACTGACATGTACTTATAACAATCATTCCATACACCAAATATATAGTTGACCTACTGCTTATAGTATTTGAGAAACGGACCTAATCACGCAATTTCAACCTTGATTGAAGTGGAGGGCAGGTGAACCTTGTCTGACGGACATGAAGACGTTGAAAGAAACCATTATACCAAATATAGTTATCGTATATACGCATAAGTGAGAAATTCACTCAAAAATCTCTAATTTATTTTTCAAGCAGTCCCCGAACCATGAAAATGAGGACAATTGACATATGACAGATGGAAACTTCTCAACATAAGGTATCTGCATACCAGATATGAAGCATCCAGGTCTTCTACCTTCCGAAATTATATGCTTATAAATAGTTTAGGCTGTCGCTGCCAATGGATACTAGTATTAATACCCTTGTCTCACATACTGCATCTTTCGCAAAAGTAATATCCAAATATTCTATTTTTCTGCTCTCTACACTACTCCATGCTGCATGAAGATCTAATTTAACTACTCAATAAACAGTACTTTTTTTTAAAAAAAATTCTTGTCCTGCACTGATTTGAATTACAAACAAACAAACAATGACTTCATCAAAACGCTCGACATTAGTTTTGTTGAGTTTGATAGACAATCAGTATTCTAATGGGTACTTATTGTGAAGACTTCTGACTTTCTTTTGTTTATTTTGTACTCATATGAAACAGAAATGACATAGTGTAAAAGTCAACAGAAGAAACATGTACTAAGTTCATATCCAGATATGATATATTGATGATGGCTTATCACTCATCAATCTCCCATATTGATTAGGAATACTACTGATACACAGTTAAGTTATATAAAAGAATGTCAATCTATTTAAATAACATAAATAATTGTTTTGTTACTTCATCTTAGACAAATATGTCATTGATATTACAGTTGACACGATTGGCAGTTCATTTCTTTCATGTATTTTACACAATGATCATATTTATATCATTTTATTTCTAACTATTGTTTATATTGACAGTTATTTTAAATCAATATGACAACGTTTAGTTTGCATGGCTTAATTTTCTAATGACACAAATTAATGATACTACCCTAATAGATAACCAATTGTTATCGGCTTGAAAGTTGTCACTGGTTTTCATACAGTATGAAAAGTTTTGACTACTCCATGAGGTAAGTGTTTTTTGAAAACAGGAAAAAAGACTAAAACTTTAGATTGTATTTACTAATAAATATTTAGTTTGAAGCGACTGATTTTATCATCATAATACATGTAATGGCATGTTAAAAATAAATTCAAATGTCTGTTGGTCTTCGTTTAAACCAAGTATGGAAACAAATTTTTTTTCCCTTCAAATTATGGGCATTGCAGATATATTAAAGTATACATTTTTCAATATCAATACAGGGATATAAATATATCTCATGAAATAATCTCATCCAAACTTTTTTTTATCATTTGTTAACCATTGTTTTTTAATCAAAAGTTAACTTTTTAATGAGATCCTACATAAAAAAAAGTACAACCAGGTCCTCCACAGGACGCAGCTTTATACTACCGAAGTGTTCGAACCCTGAACGGTTGAGGCAACTTTGGTCATAATATTAAAGCTTGATAATGCCTGAATTTGGATTGTGGTAAAATTTTTGACATAATAAAGGTTTTTGTCACAAAATAAATGTAGTCAAAGATCTAGCAAATCTATTGCACAATACTGTGCAAATGAAGATTTCTTCTTGAAACTTTTCAAAATTCGAACATTTTTTGAAAAAAGGAATCCCCCTAGAATCCCTGAAAAAAATTGTTAACAAAATCCCCCCCCCCCCCCCCCCCTCAACATATTGAAACTCTCCCTTTAAACAATAACTGTTCCTTTGAAGTATGGAATCTTGTAGTACTCTCTTCTGAGAGATCCACACACTTAAACACAAGTTATTGTTTGGAAACTAGAATCTTTTGGCCCTTTTTTGGCTCCTAATTCCTACATATTTTGGGCAATTAATCCAAAACCTATTCCCAGCCTCCCCTTTGTTATATGGAACATTGTGGTTTAGTTTTAGAGAGATCCATACAATAACACACAAGTTATTGTCTTGAAACTGGTAAAAGCTTGTTATTGGCCCCTTTTTGGCCCTTAATTCCTAAAATTTGGACCCATAACCCCTTTAATCAATCCAAACCTTCAACTTGTGGTTTTAAACATTGTGGTACAATTTCAGAGCAATTGAAATACTAATACACAAGTTTTTATCCTTAGGTGAGCTAAAAAATGCTTGTTTTTGGCACCTTTTGGGTCCCTTATTCTTAAACGGTTAGGACCATCATCCAAAAAATCAATCCCAACCTTTTTTTTGTGGTATTGAACCTTCTGAAAAAATTTCATAAAGATCTATTTACTTAAACTAAAGTTATTGGCCAGAAACCAATATGTTTTCGGACGACGCAGAAGACGATCACATCATACCATTATACGATCCCAAAATTTTTTTTTCGGTCGTAAACAAATTATTTCATATCAAAGAATATGTTTTCAAATCAAAAACATGAATAAATTTCACTACAAAAAAACAAACTCTCATACAATGATTGAACAAAAAATAACAAATTAAAAAAAAAATTTGATTTGAATAAAGCACTCAGTCATCATTACAATTCTATTTGTAGACAAAATTTCCTTTCTGAAATCTTTAATTGCCAAATCACAATTTATATTTTGATATTCGTTTTATTTTCTTTGATATATAACCTCCTCTTTTTGAATATTTGTGTTAATGACAGCAAGTATGCCATTATATCCTTTATCACTGGCAATTTGTTTGGGTGAGATACCATTATTTGTGCACTTATTAATGTTTGCATTGTTGTCCAGTAATACCTTTACTATCTCTATATGATTTTCCGCACAAGCAACAAATAAGGGAGATTCTCCATCATCTGTACACTTATTAATGTCTGCATTGTTATCCAGTAATAACTTTACTGTCTCTATATGATTATTATGACAAGCAATATACAAAGGAGATACTCCATTAGCAAAACACTTATTAATGTCTGCCTTGTGGTCCAGTAATACCTTTACTGTCTCTATATGATTGTTATGACAAGCAACATGCAAAGGAGATACTCCCTCATTATCTGTAGACTTATCAATGTCTGCCTTGTTGTCCAGTAATATCTTTACTATCTCTATATGATTATTCCGACAAGCAAAATGCAAAGGAGATGCTCCATTAGCATCACACTTATTAATGTCTGCCTTGTTGTCCAATAATATCTTTACTGTCTCTATATGATTATTCCGACAAGCAATATACAAAGGAGATACTCCAGTATCTGTACACTTATTAATGTTTGCCTTGTTGTCCAGTAATATCTTTACTATCTCTATATGATTGTTATGACAAGCAATAAAGAAAGGAGATACTCCATCATCTTTACACTTATTAATGTCTGCCTTGTTGTCCAGTAATATCTTTACTATCTCTATATGATTATTCTGACAAACAGCAAACAAAGGAGATACTCCATTATCTTTACACTTATTAATGTCTGCCTTGTTGTCCAGTAATAACTTTACTATTTCTTTATGACCATTAATTGTAGCTGCATACAAAGGACTCGCACCTCTACAGTTACACAGGTTAACACAAACACCATGGTTAATACACCAATGAATAAAAGGAATATCAGCATACAAAGAACATAGTATCAGTGCAGTATCTTTAGTATTTACATCTATTTTCAGCGCTAATTGCCTCTGAAGTGATTTTTTACATTTTTTTAGATAACATAGGAATTTGTGTCTGAACTCTTGTATCTTCAAGTTTATATTCCTGAACACACATTTTACTTTACCAATTGACCAGTCATCAATCATTCTCTGCATATACATCTGATGGTATTTCTGTGGTACAATAGTAATAAACTGATCCATGTAATCTTTCCTTTCTAGTAAAAGTCTCTGCATAATGAAAACAGAATGTGCATTTCTGATTATACACTGGATCATTTTTTGTCCAAAATAGTATGCAAGAAAGTCAAATAACTTATCATGTTTTGTTTTAAATATACCATGTTCTTTCTTTATAAAAGTGTGTTCAAGTGAGTTTAGTTCATCAAGTAGAACAAGTCGTGATGTGCCTCTGTCCAATCTGCATGCCTCACATGTTTCCTTAATGATCTTTCTTGTTTCTACATTTATCTCTTCTGAAAACATTTCCTCCTTTAAGTTGTTGTTAAACATAACACACAAAGCCATTGCACAGTATTTTCTATAATGACCTTTTTTATTAAGCTTGTTAATTTCAGTTTCGTATACCGAAAATGGATTTTTGAAGAATTCTGTTATATTGACCTTGGGACTTTCATTTTACAATTTACAGAGAAGTGGAAAGAAATCATATAAATTACAGTACTGAATAATCTCTGATGATTTTGTTTTCAGATATATTTCTGCTATTGACGTTTTCTCTGTCTCTGATAAACACAAATCTTTTGTCCTTAGGTTACAAACAGATGTCCTGAAAATGGATAAAGGTTCAAACTTTTCGTCCTGGTACACTTGTAATCGACACGCGACAATAATTTTTGTTAATTTGTTTTCAATCAACATCTTTATTTGTTCCATAACTGATTCCCAATTGTCAAGGTCGGACTGGTTTATGGAATAAGTCCCACAAAAGTCATCAATTACAAACAGTGTTTTCTGATTTGGATTATTAAACTGGATAATATCATTTGGATAAGTAACTGGTAGTACATCATACCCTTCTTTTTCTTTCATTTTTAACGCCACATGACGTAAAATGGATGTCTTTCCAACACCAGAACTAGCTGTAATAGTGAGACAACTGTTTTCCTTGATACCTTTCAACACATATTTCGCAGCTCTGGTTTCAACAAAGTTATCAGCATTCTTCTGCCACTCATCCAACTGCTTACTAATTTGCTCTGAAACATCAAGGAGTAAGTTATTACCAAAGATAATTTAAAAAACAATAAAGTATTAATTCAACTTTGTATTTTTCTTATTTGTGACTCAGAATGCCTCAGATGATGGTAAATGCATAATGCATTAAGTGATGGGAGCAATATTATTTCTGTTCTGCTTAATTTGAATAATAAAATTGAGAATGGAAATGGAGAATGAGTCAAAGAGACTGAATTGTAAATTGAAAGTATTAAAGATAACAGTCTTATAATCTTACTACCGGTATCACTAAACTTTACAGCATCAATGATTTATGAAAATCAACGAACCTTTGTGAGCACATACTCCACGCCAACATTGTAACTGGGCAAAATCTCATCAGATTCCTAATTTTTAAGACTCAAACTCATTGATAAAAATTTCTAGTGAATATACACTTTTACATATTATGTCCTCATTTACTAAAAGTTTCATCTGTTGTTTGTTTTCACAGGAGTTGTGATGACAAACTGTTATATCAGTTTAGTCCAAATTTTAAGTTCATAGGGGTATAACTCCTAGAAAATAGATTTGAATCATAATTTCTGTGGATATTCACATCTACATAGTGTGTCCTCATTAACTCCAAAGTTTCATAAAATTCTGCTGTGTGGTTTTATAGGAGTTTAATTTAATCATATATTGACCAACTTTAGAAACGCAACACCAATTTTCTAAATTATTTTCGAAAATAGTAAAATATAAATGAGGAATGTGTCCATGGGACACAGATGATGGGGGGCATCATCTGTGTCCCATGGACACATTCCTCATTTATATTTTACTATTTTCGAAAATAATTTAGAAAATTGAATATCATCATTAAGGGACATAACTCAAGAACTGTAACAGTGACGCTACCCAAATATGTACTTAATCTGAGTTTGGTAATAAGCATTGATTATAAGTTTCATAACATTTATTTCAGGCAAACTTAAGTTAGAGAACGTAGCTTAACTCTATAACGATAAAAATGACGCCACCTAAATTCGAACTTAATCTGTATTTTGTGGTAATTAGCATTGTTCATAAGTTTAATAACATTTGGATGAGGCAAACTAAAGTAATTAAAACAGAAACCAACTTTTCAGCAATTTTTCCATTTGTAAAGGGGCATAACTCTAAAACAGTTAAAGTGATGCCACCAAAATTCAAATTTGATTTAAATTGTGTTTCGTGGTAATAAGAATTGTGTATAAGTTTCATAATATCAATGGTTCTGGCAAACTAAAGTTAGAGAACAGATACGAAAAATTGAACAATTTTCCATTTGTAAAGGGGCATAACTCTAGAACGGTAAAAGTTAGGCCACCAAAATTCAAACTTGATCTGTGTTTTTTGGTAATAAGCATTAATCATTATTTCATAACATTCGGTTGAAGCAAACTAAAGTAAGAGAACGGAAACCAATTTTGGGACGTACGTACAGACGGACAAGGGTAAAACTTAATGCCGTTTCACAAATGATATCGGATATGTTCCTTACATCGTAACTACAATCCCCTTCCCTTTCATGAATGTGACCTAGACTATTTACCGGATTTGTTATCACATCAGCAACACGACGGGTGCCACATGTGGAGCAGGATCTGCTTACCCTTCTGGAGCACCTGAGATCACCCCTAGTTTTTGGTGGGGTTCGTGTTGTTTTTTCTTTAGTTTTCTATGTTGTGTCATGTGTACTATTGTTTGTCTGTTTGTCTTTTTCATTTTTAGCCATGGCGCTGTCAGTTTATTTTAGATTTATTAGTTTGACTGTCCCTTTGGTATCTTTCGTCCCTCTTTTAATGCCCCCTCCGCAACAGCGGGGCATAAATATTATTTGTTTTGTTATTTACGACAGTCCTACATCTATCTGGTGAGTAAAAATCAATTATTTTCTTACCTGAGTAAGCCAGGTAATTTTGGGGTGAGGGGAGCATGAAATGTTCGACGATGGATGGCGGGTAGCTGAATAAATTTTAAATTGGTTTTATTGTCCTAAAGATGTGTTACATCCTTTGCTTTCCTTTAACCAATTGAACTTTTTGGGATTTCACAATGTGGCGACTAAGTGATGAAAATCGTAATCAAGCCATCCGAATGTTACAGACAGAAATAAGTCAATGTGCTGTTTCAAGACATTTTAATGTTAGCAATTCAAAAAGAAGGCTTCTATGTCAACACTACAGATAAACAGGAGCAGTTAAAGATCGTCTGAGACCCGGACAACCGCAAATAACGACGCAGCACCAACAAAATGCCATCATAGTATGCCATTTGCAGAATGGTTTCACGACGGCGACCTCAGCCGCAAACCAAATTATTGGACGCTATGGCAGAGCAATTAATGCTAAATCAGTGTCCTGTATACTGAAATGTCGTCAAATTCACTGTAGGATGCTCTAAAAAGGACTTATTATGACTTTGTGTCATAGACGAAATCAACAACAATGGGCCAAGCAACAACTGCAGCAGTAGAGAATCGTGTGGTGTTTTCTGATGAATCATGGTTCAATGCAAGTTTTGCGGACGGTAGAATGAGAATCTACAGAAGAGAAAATGAATGCTACGCTCAGATATCTGTGTTCTTATACATGACAGATTTAGTGGCAGAGGTGTAATGGTATGGGGCTCTATTAACAACAATTTTTGGATACGGTTGGTTATTTTCAATGGCACATTAAAATAGATAGACGCTACATTGATGAAATTTTGCAGTCAGTTGTTGTTCCAGAGCTACGACGTTATGGACAGTTCAATCAATTAACATTCCAACATGATAATGCGCGTGCACATACCGCTAGCTTGACTCAAAACTTCATGAATTTGAATGGAGTAGATGTTATTGAATGACCTGCTCTTTAGAAGCTATCCTACGAAACAACTGTGGCCACACCCGATACTGAAGATCTAAAACCAGACTGTAAGTGTTAACCACAGTATTTCAACAAGGAACATTACGTCATTGGGTTTTCGATTGACTGTAAATTTTGTCTGTAACGTTGAAAGATTGATTAAGTATTGGTATATACGATGAATTTGTCTAATATATTATTTATTTAATTTAAAAACGTCCGATTTATTTAGGTGTTGGGTTTCTAAAGTCTGTTAGTATAATTTCCTGTCAATATGCACATCTACATAGTATGTTCTAATTAACTACAAAGTTTCATAAAATTATACAGTGTGGTTCAGAGAAGTTGTGATGACAAGAACATGACTAAAGAACTGACGAATGGACAGACGGGTCAGAAACATTATACACTAGGCAACTTTGTTGTGTGATGTATAATGAAGTCAAGGTCATATGAACAATGACGGACAACCATGTAAACCTTACAATCATTTCAGACATCAAATAAAGTTGACCTAATTCTGATAGTATCTATTAGAAACGAACATCAATATACACCAAAAATAGTTGACCTATTAGGCTTAATAAAAGTATATATTGTGTGGTTCTGGATATCTCAAAATAATATAAACAGCTCTTAGCAGGGCGCAACTTGATATGACCACAGAGGTCCGACCCTGCACAGTTGCGGCAAGCATGGACTCAACATTTAAGCTTTCGTGATACAGCTCTGAATTTGGATTGATTAAATATTTCACACAACATAGGTTTCTGGCAGAGAATGAATATAGTTTAATAAGAACTTAAAAATTTCAATGAATTTGAAATATGAAATTTACCTTTAACGGTCCAATGTTCAAAATTTAAATACAGCCCTTATAGCTAGCTGTTTGGTGTGAGCCAAGGTTCCGTGTTGAAGAGAAAAAAAAAAGAGGGACGAAAGATACCAAAGGGACAGTCAAACTCATAAATCTAAAACAAACTGACAACGCCATGGCTAAAAATGAAAAAGACAAACAGAAAAACAATAGTACACATAACACAATATAGAAAACTAAAGAATAAACAACACGAACCCCACCAAAAACTAGGAGTGATCTCAGGTGCTCCGGAAGGGTAAGCAGATCCTGCTCCACATGCGGCACCCGTCGTGTTGCTTATGTGATTACAAATCCGGTAAATAGTCTAATTCGGTAGGTCAAATTCATGAAAGGGAAGGGGATTGTAGTTACGACGTGAGGAACATATCCGATATCATTTGTGAAATGGTTATTCCATAACGGTCAACCAACTCGTGATGGCGTCCGTAAAATTTACGAAGGGATGATTTCAACTTCACCATTTGGAACTCTTGATTTAATAGCTTCCTTGTGAGCAGTAACCCTCTATCAAGAAAATCATGATAGGAAATGCAAGCACGGGAATATCGTATCATTTGAGAGATATATACCCCGTATGCAGGTGCTGCTGGAATGTTGCTACTTAGAAATGGAAAGTTCACAATTGGAAAGCTGAAATCATCTCTTTTGTCGTAAAGTTTTGTCTTCAACCGACCCTCATTGTCAATTTCTAGATGTAAGTCAAGATATGAAGCTGACTTAACTGTATCTGTAGTATCCTTTATCTCCAATTCGATGGGATAGATGCGTTCCACATAGTCACCAAATTTTGAATTGTTTAGTGAAAGAACGTCATCTATATAGCGGAAAGTAGAGTTAAAGGATATTGCTAACTTCTTATCTTTCTTCCTAAGAAGTTCCTGCATGAAGTCAGCCTCATAATAATAAAGAAACAAGTCAGCAAGTAGAGGGGCACAGTTTGTTCCCATTGGTATGCCGACAGTCTGTTGAAAAACACGTCCTCCGAACGTAACAAATATGTTGTCAATCAAGAAATCAAGCATCTTGATAATATCGGTTTCAGAGAATTTTTTGTTTGAATCAGAGTGATTCTTTACAAAGTAGGATTTATCCCTCCCTAAGACAAGATACTTGTATCTACGTTGGCCATTCTTTTTTATGAAGCAAAGTAATACCAGCTCTTTTAATTTGTCTTTAAGTTTGGAATGTGGAATACTTGTGTAAAGAGTAGAGAAGTCAAATGTTTTAATACTGTTACAAGATGAAAGAGAGTTAGATTGTATGTACTCTAAAAGATCTTTGGAATTTTTAAGTATCCACATCTGATTCACGCCACCTCTAGAATAGGCAGTTTCACAATGTACTTTGACCTATATTGATTTACTTTTACATATTGATACTTGGGTGGAAAGCTGTCTCATCGGCACTCATACCACATCTTCTTATATCTATTAGATTCAGCATATCAAAGAACCGCAAGAATACATTTCTTTTTTTAAATCAAAGTTTAATTTTGGACCCCGATTAGGAAAAAAAACCAGAAAACTTGGCCCAAAATATGAAAATATAAAACATGTCAAAGAACCATAAGATTTCAATTTTTGTTAAAATATAATTAAAGTTCAATTTTGGACCCTTTGGACCTGTATGTAGATCAAAAACAGGGAACAAACTCAAAAATCTAAATTCACGCTTAGATTCAGCATATTAAAGAACCACATGAATTTAACTTTTTATGAAATTTTGGACCATTTGGACCTTAATGTGTAACATTTTGAAAATAGGGCCCAAAATTATAACATCGAAATACAATGTTAGATTTGGCATATCATACATTTGTCATAGAACCCAACTTATTTAGTTTTTGGTAAAAACAAACAAAGTTTAATTGTGAAATATTTGGCCCTCAATGTCGACCAATTTGACAAAGGAGTCCCAACATTGGAAATCAAAATACATGGGTAGAATCAACATATTAAACCGGTACTGAAATCAAAAATCTAAACAAACAGCTAGATTCAGCATATCAAAGAACCCAAGGAATTCAATAATTGATAAAATCAAACTAAAGTTTAATTTAGGACACTTTGGACCTTTTTTTACCAATTTGAAAACGGACCAAAGAGTAAATTTATAAGTCTAGATACGGTTAAATTAAGCATATCAAAGAAAAATGTAAATTTTTTTACAAACCTCTCCCTTTTTTATAAAATATCTTTTCCCATTTCAAATTTTGTTAAAAATACAAGTCACTTATCATGTTAATAAGTTCTACTTTAGGGTTGGTAGTTCAAAAACTAAATTGAATACATTTTTTGTACCTCTTCTAGTGCATGGAACTGGATCCTCAGAAGTAGATTTGAGCTTTTTCACATCCACATTTACATTTATGTAATCTAGCTCCAACCTATTCACATCTTTTTTAAATCTCTTCGCCTGCTGATTTGATACATTTTGTTTGTGCTGTAACAAATTATGAGATCTTTTCAAATTTTTTATATCTTGTTTTAATTCTGTATCAAGTGTTTCATGTGTTTGTTTAATTAATTCAATGTCCACTTTAGCCTGGTTTAAGTCTCGTAATATTTCTTGGCTTGACATGTCCAGTGGTTTTGTCATCAACTGATCACATTCTTGTTTCATTGCATTCCCTCCTATTCTAAGAACAGCCTTGAAAAGAAAACAAACTAGTTGTCTAAGTAAGTTTAACATTTTGTTTTGCGAAAATAACATTACATAAGCATGATAAGGCCACACTTAAAAATATTTTAAAAAGGTTGAGACAGTGGGTAGGTAGGTATAGGCATTTCCTTTTTTCCACAAAAAGAAATTGAAGTATCAGATGTTTATTAGTCTTCATGCTTATTTGATTAAAAAAAAACTTCTTCAAATTAGGACAATAAAAGATTTTGAGTAGGCAGCTTTTTCCTGGGTAGGTAGGGTTTGGGCAAACAAATCTATTCTTTGTTATGGCATAAACTGCTTGATAAAGGGATAGTGGGATGAATTGTCTCATTGACAATCATACCACATCTTCTCTTTATATTCATACACAGGTTTCCTTGGAAGAATGAAAAGAAGCAAGCTTGGATATTTAACTTTGCATTCCCCTAATAACTATACAGCTAATGTCCTCGCACTAAATAATTCAAAGTTTGGGGATAGTTGAATGCATCTATCCCATCAAACTTGAAATTAAGCAAACAAAACATTCAGTAAATAGATATAAGAATTCTGCCTCATATCTTGATTTACATCTAGAAAATTAACAATGAGAAAAATAAAACTTTTAGACAGAAGTGATGATTTTAGTTTCCAATTGTGAACATTCCATTCTAATGTAGCAACATTCCAACAGCGCCTGCATATGTAGTATATACTGTATCTCAATTGATACAATATCCCAGATTTTGCATTTCCTATCATGATTTCCGCAAAAAAAGTTTGTTGCTTACAAGGAAATTATTGAACAATGTTGAAACAAGACCGAGAATACAAAGAAGTAAAACTGAAATCATTTTTTCCAAAACTTTTTAAAATGCCATCCCAATATGGTTGAGTCTGATATGTCGATATCATTATTGAATTTATGTTTCACGGAAGACAATGGATATGTTTCATTTGTCTTAATGGCCGTCCTGTCCACATTTCCTTGAATGTGACCCACCAATTTAGACTGATCACTTTAAACTTACATTAGCAACACAACAGGTGTCACATGTGAAGCAGGGTCTGGTCACCATTCTAGAATACATTAAATCACCCCTTGATTTAGATGAGGTTCATGTTGTCCTGTCTTTTCAGTTTTATAGGTTGTGTTTGGTGTGTTGGTGATTTATCACGTTTTGTCTGTTTTTCCACTTATGAGGTTTGAATATACATATATCCTCTGGTTAACAGAAAAACAGATAGAAAGGACAAAAAAGCATACCCCTTGCAAGTTTGTTGTGTAGGGTATAAATACCCTGATTACATTTATTATTTCAGAATGACTGTACCATGTAATATCCCGTTGACATTATACCCAAAACTCTCCTTTTTAATCTTTATTATACGTAGCTAAATAACAATGAAATGGGAGCCATCTCTGTGAACATTGTTCACAGAGATGGCTCCCATTTCAACATTGATGCCAATAATATGTGCTCACAAATTTGTATGAATAAGAACTGATATATGAAGCACCTTTTAAAGTTATATACATGATATAGAGCAGACACAATTTGTTAGGGACGACACACCAACAGACAGACCTTTGACAGAAAAAATTGTATATATGTCATTACACACTCTAGTGTTTGGTCAAGTATAAACTTTGTAATCATAACAGTTCGCAAGATCTAGAGAAGACATGATCTGTCCCTTAAGACATGGGGTTTGCAACTGAAACCAAAATTTTTGACCTTAAGTAACCTTTGATATAGCAAGTTCTATATACATTATGAAAAATTAATGTAACATTAAGTTTCTATAGTGTTTAACTATACATGTAGGTTCTACTTACATGAATATGTTTTAATTTGATAGCTATATATAGATGCTTTTGTACTTTTTTGTAAAATTTTTTTTTTTTAGATTGTAACACAGTGATGACTGCTGTACCCATATTTTGACTATTTTATTTATTATGTCTGTTTTGTTCTTGCATCGTTGTAGATATATTGGAATTTGATGAGACTGTCATACGAGTGAGAGGTCTAGCGCTATAGAACCAGGTTCAATCCACTATTTTCTACATTTGAAAATGTGTGTACCAAGTCAGGAATATGACAGTTGTTGTCCATTCTTTTGATGTGTTTTGTCATTTGATTTTGCCATGTGATTAGGAGTTCAGTATGTTTGTGATTTTACTTTTTTCATCACTTATATCCTTCCAAGCTGTGGTAAATAATGTGCCATCTACCTTGCCATCATCAAGATGTGACATTAAGTTTCTATAGCGTTTAGTTGTAGGTTTTACTTACGTCGCTTATATCCTTCCAAGCTGTAGTGAATAATGCGCCATCTACCTTGCCATCATTAAGATGTGCCAGTAAGTTTCTATAATGTTTAATTCTGGCTAAATCTGATGCAGCTGTTGTTTCTGTAGCAACAGGTAGTTTGTCATATCCATTAATAGGAGGAGTCAAGGGCACGTTTGACAGGTTCCTCAGCAATGCTATCATCAGTGTCACATCAAAAGTCTTAGAATCTGTGATACCTGGTAACAGAACAAATAATCTTGAAGATAATGTTGTTAATTTTTTTAAACCGTCTTTGAATTTTTAGACAAATCATCATGAAATCAAATAACAAATAAAGTTTTTATACTTTGCTAAAATGTGAATCACCATGAATCCTGCCTATAATAATTCCCAAGTCAATACATGTATAATATTTTATTATTTGAGTTTTAATATATCCGATCATAACTATCTAAAGTTATTCAAATCAATAAAGTGTTTCTACAACAAGGCATATCAATTTGATTTTATGTAAATTATCTGTTTATAAACAATGCAGGAGCGTAGCTAGGCATTCATTCAACTGTAGGCACAAATCGGCAGGGGGTCTTGGGAACGCTTAAGGCCCCCATCAGGTCCAGGGCAGAGCCCTGGTAGGGGGTTCAGGGGGGGAAAACCCCCGACGGAAAACGGATTTCAGCGTTTTCGCTGCAAAATTTTATGCACAAAAATATTAAATTTTCTGGTCATTTAATCATGAAAATTATAATATTCATGATGAAAAGTTCGAAGAATTAGGAATAATTTACCATAACATCTGAATCACCAGTCAGAGATATAACTCTATAGGGTTATTACAGAAAATAACTTGTGTGTGTTATTACAGATACTTTTCCTTAAATTTTCTAAATCTGTTATAACATATGTTTGTTATTTGTAAAATTAGTTAATCTATAGTGGACTCTAGGGAACAATTGAGACTTTGCGCAGAAACTAAATGCATAGCCTTGATAATTTATTTTTAAATTGAATTAATACATTTTTGATTATCCATGGTTAATCAATGAGACAAGGCTATTAAGGAATTAACTTAGCTGTGATAACAAGGCTTAGTTATTAAAGGAATGTAACTTATTATATAAGACACTTGGGAATTACTGAGAAACTTGCACAGAACCTCATTACATGCTCTGGTCATTATTTCTTACAATAAATCTAAATACATTGTAATTAAGCATGATTTATGTCTGAGCAAATGTTTTGAAGTGATATAGAGAAGCTGTGATAACACCCTTTAGTTATTACAGGCATATTTTTTCTGTAATAACATATAGGTGTACTATTGAAAATTGGAATACTATGAACTGCTACATCTTTCAATAGTTAAGTATACATAAAGACAATAGTAATATTAATAGAACTTGTATACATTTTAACTAAACTTATGATGTATATTGTCCCTTTCAAACATGTAACATACATATGTTATCACAGTTCTTTGATTTTTTAGTCCACAATAACAAATGTATGTTATTTTCCTGTAATAACCCTATAGAGTTATATCCCTGACTGATCACAGGCACTTGTCTCAGAAAAAAAAATTACCTATATACCTTAATATAACAATATATATATTAATGTTATATTAAGGTATATAGGTATTTTTTTTTCTGAGACAAGTGCCTGTGATCTGAATGGTGAATTAAATAACGCAGTACAATTGGAAAATCAAATATTAAAAAAAATATTTACAATATGTACTGCCCATCTTAGATCCGCGAATCCCTTTAATTAAGCAGTACACCCTGTTTGGTATTTTCAAATCTATTCTGTTATGATTGATATATACGTTTAACTTAATGGATAGTACATATTGACGATCCTTCATTAAAAAAAGGCATGTGCACATAAACACTGATATTATACTATATAATAACACTATCCTTTTGGCTAGGAAGACATCAACCATCAATATTTTGATTCTTAAAGCTTCACCCTAGCCACACAAACACATACACACATAGTCGATGCCTAATGCAAAAGTTCTGTTCTGTTCATACTAACGTAACAAAATTCAAGAAATTCGTATTTCTTTATATCCCGCTCTACTGTAAAATCCCTACCTGCTTAGGAATTTGAATAATTGTGGCCATTACTCTTAGATCTGAGAGTACTCAAAACTACTGGGACTCACGACTACTGGAATCTAGTTGATAGATTGATTTTTAAACATCCAGTGTAAAATATTTATGCAAGTTTAGAACCAAAAAAAACCAAACAAATTGATTATTTACAATAAACACAACAGGGAACTTAGTCCTGTAATAGGTGTTGTACAGGACGAAGGTCTGGAAATTTGAAAATGCCATGTATTGGAAAATGAGGGATTATTGGATAGGAGCAGAAACTTTGCCTTTTAGTAGACCAACACGAACTCCTCAAACAGTGGCATATTCTCTCTACAACTAGGCATAAGATTAAATGTCCCCATTCTGACCAAACGTGACTACGTATTTATACATCCTGCACAGCAAAACGGACGACCAACATTTGCAAGTCGGGTGAAGACAAAGTGGAAAGCTAGTTGAAAACTAACAACAACTAATTAAAAATTCATGTGTCTAAGTTGAGGTTCTTTCAAGTTTTTGTTGATAGAATTGAAATGATCTGAACCAAAGTTCTAGTTTATAGTTTCTATATAAGGTACACACATAAAAAAAAACATCCAATTCTATCCAATGATTCATTCACTAAGGACAAGACTAGTGTACACATGACATTCGATAATTAGAGTTGTGACAACTTCACTGAAGTTCATTTATATATAACGTTGTTTATTATTTTTTTTAACAAAAAAAAAATATTTGTGAAAAAATTATGTGTAGGCACGTGCCTAAAGTGCCTAACGGCAGTTACGCCCCTGCAATGAATTTTTTGAAACACTGAAGTATATGTTTTACACCAGGCGTGGATTGCCATAAGTTGTTATTGGCACAATTTTTCAAATTTTTAAATGTTAAATGCTCTGCAACATTGTATTTCATTTTACGTCCTACTGATTTGATATGAGCACACTGATGAGTCTTTTCTGGGAAAAAACATGCATCTAGCATATTCCAAACAATTATGCAAAATTTTGCTGGAAAAGACTATTGAAGTTGCTAAAAAACATTTGAAATTTGCTAAACTTGTGGTGAGACTGACTTTATAGCAAATTCTTTAATATATCATGTTCATTGATGCAAAGATATGGTTTGTATGATGATGATAATGGTTGGCTGCTTAACATCCAGCGGCAAATTGATTAATATATTCAGGACACACAGACGTTAATTTTATATAAATATCAACCCTGCTTCGTACAAGACAGACACGCTGAGGCAGATTTTTAGCATGCTACATTGTAGTTCACAAGGTAACATTTCACAGGAAGACATGTGACCTTTTGAGTGACAAATAATTCTGACCCCCAGGCAAACCAGTTTTTGCTCTTACTCCTTAATGCCATGTACATCTATATATACATAGAGGAGAAGCAGCAAATACCAATTTTTAAGCCTTTGGTTTGATTTGGCCAAGGTTCAAACCCACGACCTCCTGTAGTTGAGGCTAACACTCTACCCCAAGATCACCTTAGGCAAATATTTGGTTTTGAATTTGATTATACAATTATCCAAACAAGATAGTGTAATCCATTAAACAGTTTATTAAACAGACCTGTAAATTTAGATATGATCTGGGTTAACTTAATATCAATCCTTAAAACAAAATATTCTAAAAGTTTACAATATAAAAAAGAAGATGTGGTATGATTGCCAATGAGACAACTGTCCACAAGAGACCAAAATGACACAGACATTGACAACTATACATGCTATAGGTCACCGTACGGCCTTCAACAATGAGCAAAGCCCATACCGCATAGTCAGCTATAAAAGGCCCAGATAAAACAATGTAAAACAATTCAAACGAGAAAACTAACGGCCTTATTTATATAAAAAAAATGAATGAAAAACAAATATATGTAACACATAAACAAACGACAACCAGGCTCCTGACTTGGGACAGGCACATACATAAATAATGTGGCAGGGTTAAACAGGTTAGCGGGATCCCAACCCTCCCCTAACCTGGGACAGTGGTATAACAGTACAACATACATGACATAAGAACGAACTATAACCAGATGCTCCGCAGGGCGCAGCTTTATACGACCACAGAGGTTGAACCCTGAATGGTTGGGGCAAGTATGGACACAACATTCAAGCTGGATTCAGCTCTAAATTTGGATTGTGTTTAAATAGTTGACACAGCATAGGTTTCTGACACAGAATGAATGTGGTCTAATGAACTTAAAATTTTTGTTTTGCCTTTGAGCAATTCACTATGCTGTTGAATATTAATCCTCTCAAAAAAATGTTTGAAGAAATTTTCTTTTTATTTATGAAATCAGTGAAATGAGAAAAATTAACCCCCCCCCCCAATTTTTTTTCACATCCCTCTTTCCTTTATTCCAAAACCAATCTCAATTCAAATTTCTAATGGAGTTTGCAACAATAACTACTCATTTAAATACATCATAAAATATTAAAATGTAAAAAAAATGTGCTTAATATTTTGTTTATAATCACTGAATGGTAAAGATTGTTTTAATTTATCTGTTGGTAGTAAAAGTGAATATACATTGTGTGTATATTGTATAAAACTATTCAACTACTATTCTGGACAAAGAAAGATAACTCCAATTGAAATTTCTTGCTATTGCACAATATTGTGCAATTAGATATTTCTTGCTATTGCACAATACTGTGCAATTGAAAATATTTGCTATTGCACAAGACTGTGCAATTGAAGATTTCTTGTTATTGCGCAATTGAAAATTTCTTGCTATTGCACAAAACTGTGCAATTGAATATTTCTTGCTATTGCTGAGTACTGTGCAATTGAAAATTTCTTGCTATTGCACAATACTTAATATAATAATTTTGGATTCTGATTTGGACCAACTTGAAAACTGGGCCCATAATCAAAAATCTAAGTACATGTTTAGATTCAGCATATATCAAAGAAGCCCAAGAATTTAATTTTTGTTAAAATCAAACTAAAGTTTAATTTTGGACCCTTTGGACTTTAATGTAGACCAATTTGAAAACGGGACCAAAAATTAAGAATCTACATACACAGTTAGATTCGGCATATCAATGAACCCCAATTATTCAATTTTTGATGAATTCAAACAAAGTTTAATTTTGGACCCCGATTTGGACCAACTTGAAAACTGGGCCAATAATAAAAAATCTAAGTACATTTTTAGATTCAGCATGATCAAAGAACCCCAAGAATTCAATTTTTGTTAAAATCAAACTAAGTTTAATTTTGGACCCTTTGGACCTTATTATGTAGACCAATTTGAAAACAGGACCAAAAATTAAGAATCTACTGACACAGTTAGATTCGGCATATCAAAGAACCCCAATTATTCAATTTTTGATGAAATAAAACAAATAAAATTGAGAATGGAAATGGGGAGGTTTAATTTTGGACCCTTTGGGCCCCTTATTCCTAATCTGTTGGGACCAAAACTCCCAAAATCAATCCCAACTTTCCTTTTATGGTCATAAACCTTGTGTTGAAATTTCATAGATTTCTATTTACTTAAAACTAAAGTTATGGTGCGAAAACCAAGAATAATGCTTATTTGGGCCCTTTTTTGGCCCCTAATTCCTAAAATTTCATAGATTTCTATTTACTTAAACTAAAGTTACAGTGCGAAAACCAAGAATAATGCTTATTTGGGCCCTTTTTTGGCCCCTAATTCCTAAAATGTTGGGACCAAAACTCCAAAAATCAATCCCAACCTTCCTTTTGTGGTCATAAACCTTGTGTTAAAATTTCATAGATTTCTATTCACTTTTACTAAAGTTAGAGTGTGAAAACTAAAAGTATTCGGATGACAACAACGCCAACGTGATACCAATATACGACCAAAAAATTTTCAATTTTTGCGGTCATATAAAAATCAGTTGAAAAAGGCTTAACTCATCAGATGGACAAAAATATAAGTGAACGTGGCCAGGTACTTATACATCCCGACACAAAAAGACACAATGAACAGATCTGAGAGTACTCGTGTAACAAAAAATATGTTCCGGCGTGACATTTGTTCCGCTGGAACAAATTTCATAGGAAATATGTACCGCCGGAACTTATATCACAGAAAATATGTTCCAGCACTGTAAAATTTGTTCCGGAACTATTTTTTTGACCAAATATGAAATAAGTTCCGGAACAAATATCATATAGCTCCATGAATTTTGTTCCAGTTAATATTAAAAGTTTTAAATAAGTTCCTGTGATATTAGTTTAAGACCACTATGTACATATTTCAAAGAAACCAATGAATAAGTTCTTCTCAAACCTATTTTCACTGAAATAAGTACATGTACCTTTGCAACATATTGCACAGCGAAACATTTTCTTGTTACACTTAAATTATAAAGCAAGCTAAATGCTGTACTGAGTGTGCTGGCATGGGATACATGTGCAATTTTAGGCATGACTGTAAAGTTCTACAGGATAAAGTGGTGGTAATTTATCATAATTTGTATCTATGTTTTATGTGGTATTCCGTCTTGGTTCTTGTTAACTGTCATGGCCCTGTTTCTAGTCATACATGTACTTGTCATGGAACAGTTTCAACAGAGTGTGTCTTTTGTTTCTTCATGTCTTTTACAATCATTAATCAGTTATTTCGTCCTTTCCAAATTAGTTCATATATATCATGTATATGTTCATGTTCTTTGACTTTAATTTTTTCTAAAAGATTTTTCTTATCCAACTCTTTTCTGCTTAAAGTGGGACTGTCATTTTAATATTTTTTTACGTTTATAATTAAACATTTGCTATAGTCACTGTCCTTAAGATTCTTATTGGATGAATTACATTTCTCATTTATTATATTATCAATATATTATACTTATTTTTATAATGCCCTTGAATGATAACTTTAAACTCATTGATGACAAATGTTCAGTATATAAGATAACCTGTTTAACCAGTGGAACATATTTCACAGACTAGGAACTTATTTTACCAGGTGAGGAACAAATTTCACAAACCCAGAACTTATTTCACCAGGTAAGGAACAAATCTCATAAACCTGGAACCTATTTCACTAGGTAAGGAACAAATTTCACCAACCCGGTACTTATTTCACCAGGTAAAGTGTGGAACTTATTTCATAGAGATGGAACAAATTATATTGAAATTATCTATGAAAAAAGTTCTCCCAGAACATATTTCCTGTGATATTAGTTCCACTGGAACCTTTTTCACAGGAACAAATTTTGGCTCACACTCGCAGTTATCTGACAGCTAGTTCAAAGCCACTAACAACTAATAAAAAAATCATGCATCTAAGACTAAACTATCAATCCATACACATCCAACATCCAAAGGATTTAGAGTATAGACGTCATAAACAGCCAGAGAAAAACATGACCTTGTGTTCATGTTGTTTACTTTGTAATCTTATATAATTGACTATTGTCATGATTGTTCTATGGTAAAAATATTATTGATTTAGTAAATTATAACCCAACTTCAGTCATGTTTTTCTTTGAATGTTAATGACATCTTTGCACTAAATTCATTAATATTTGATTTTTTTCTGACTGATATATCATACATGTATATTGAATACATGATTTTTAAATAGTTGTTTTTGTCTTTGCACTAGCTTTCAGCATGTTCAGCAGGAACCAGCAGGAACAATATATATTTTTCCCAGCTTTTAGGTAGTATTGGTGTCTGTCGCCATCTTGGCATAATAGTCATCCACATAATATATTTTTTAACATTTTTAAAAGATCCATTACTTTTAATTGAGATGTCAGGTCGCAAAGTTCCCCCTTCTCTCGTTTAATTGTAGTGCCACACTATTGAATGAGATAAGAAAGATATACTTACCACTGGTAGGAAACAGGAGATCCCACTGTGCCTTGTTAATAACTCTTTTTCCTCTCAAGTCATTCAGCTTTTGTTTCACTTTTTTATCATTTACAGTCAAACTTATAGATGCTGGAGGAAATTCTTTATCAAACAGGACACGAACAGCACGTGGGGATATTCCAGTGAGTAACAATGACATTCGTACATAGTTTTCCTCTTCTTGTGAGAGAGCATTAGATGCCATATTGGTAAGCCTTTGAATATGTCACGATTATACGTAGTTACTTACATCAAATTGGTATCATAATGGGTTGTTATCAAAAGATGACTTGGTCTTTAGAAACTTCTTGTCGATTGCATGTTTGATAATTTATTTTACAGCTTATAAAACTTTTGGAATTTCAATTTGATTTCGACCTATCACATGTAAAAGTCCGCACATTTTTTGTTTCAAATGTTTATATTTAACATGTAAAACCACAGTTGATTGTTTGTATCAATATCTTCCTCCATAACAACTGGACTTTTCAGTAGTAATTGAGCCCTAAAAGAACAAAATAAGATGATCCAGTAAAGTATTTCCCGATTATTTTCCTGAAAAATTAAATTGATTGTAGTCCAGTCACAAATATTTCATGTATATTCTTAATATATTTGACTTGAGTCACTAAAATCAAACAAATTCACATTTTCATTTCTTGTCTGTATGCCAGGCCATTAGAAAATCTGTATTTTTTAGTAAATAATTAACTAGGAAAACATATTCTAGAATTTCTATGTGAATGAAAACCGAAAGTAGATATAAAAGTGAAGTATTTACAGATTTTCAGCTTAACTAATTATGAAGATTTTCTTTACCTCGGCTTTATACTCGAATTACCTATTTATATGCTAATTTGTATAAAACAAAGCAGTGAAATATATAAATCATTCCGATTTAGGACCATTTCCTTGTGGTGTAACACCACTAATTCGGGCCCGAAAGCACATACCAGAAAGTAGTACATATTTAACACAAAATAGTTCCTACGCATGGACATAACTTTCAAAATATTTAGAGTATTTTATTAATTTTGGTATCAAATGAAAGCTGCA
Source organism: Mytilus edulis (assembly GCF_963676685.1). Taxonomy (NCBI): domain Eukaryota; kingdom Metazoa; phylum Mollusca; class Bivalvia; order Mytilida; family Mytilidae; genus Mytilus; species Mytilus edulis. Next base: position 79,641,223 of record NC_092353.1, on the reverse strand, counting down.
TGACTGGTGATCATTGTAGAACAATTTTTGACTGATAAATTTGAATAATAAAAAAATGGCATGCAATTTAAAAAGGAGGGTACATTTTGCCTTTTTGTCAGATCGGAAGTACCTGTTTTGGTACATCCGAAGTTCCGGGAACCAGTTCTTTCTTATAGAACAGAACAGAACAGAACATATTTTATTTCCAATTAAGGGCCCACAAGGGGCATACAGAGCATACATGAATAAGGCAAAAGAATATTGATTTGCATAGATACATAGATACAAACAATTTTTTACATACAGTTACAATACAATTACTAACTCATATTCACTTTAATAAATTTACCAACAGCATTAAGGACCTGATTGTCTTCACAGTTTAATAAATAAATAAATTTATGCTGATTATCAAGTATAGAAAAATTCGGAATTCTTTGGCAAACAAAGTCAAAGAGAGCATCTCTATCCGATTTAAAATTTTCACAGTTAGTTAAAAAATGGATTTCATCTTCAACACAGCCAGAGGAGCATTTTTTGCAAATTCTTTCATTTCGTGGAATATTTGAAAAACGACCAACTTCAATTTGAAGCTTATGAGCAGAAATACGTAATTTGCATATAGATCTTCTAAAATCAAAGTTCTTAATTAAAGAGAGATAATTTTCATAACCAAAATTCTGCTTAAATTTCACATAATTAAACAGTTTTCCATCAGAAGCTTTATTTTGGCTAGCATACCAATTGCTAATATATTTAGTGTGAATTAATTTACTAGATATGTTCAAAAATTTATATTGTCCGAAATGTTTTACTTCTTGTTTAATTTCAAAAACTTCTAACACTTTTTTAACAAATGAGAACCAAGAAGTTATGTTAGATTTGTGAAGCTCTTGGCTGCATTTATAAGCATCTTTCAATAGACTGAATTCAGTTGTAAGATTTTCAAATCTATACCAGTATTTTACAATTGACTTTACAATATCATAATGTAAGGGGAAACGTCCCAGTTCTGATAATACAGCAAAATTGACACTCCTTTTGTGTACACCAAGTATAAATTTAGAAAATTTAAGATGGAGATTCTCACACTTAAGATTTTTAAAAACATTTTCAAGATTGAATGAGGAAGACTGTAATTTATTACAAGAGACATTATAACCTCCCCATACCTCTGAATTATATAACAGAATGGGTTTTAGGGTATGATCAAAAATATGAACACAAGATTTTATTCCAGGAGACAAATTGATAAAATCCTTTCTAAGTTTATAGTAGGCCTTAAGAGCCTTATTATAAAGTTCAGTTTTAGCTAGATGAAAACTTCCAGATGCAGTAAAGTGAACACCTAAATATTTGTAATGAGCGACACAGTCAATCAAGTTATTCTGCAGTCGAAAATTTTCCTGAATTTTCCTTCCAGCCTTATTAAAAATTATGACTTTAGTCTTTCTAATATTAACTTTCAGGCACCAGTCAGCACAATATTTTTCTAGCTGATCAAGTCTACTTTGAAGCCCTGTGGCTGATGTTGACATAATCACAATATCATCCGCATACATCAAACAATTTAATTTCTCTGAGTGCAGGGAAACTGCATCCAGACAGGAGTCAAGATAGGATGGGAAGTCATTTATAAAAATTTTAAATAATGAAGGACTCAAGTTGTCTCCTTGTCTTACACCTAATTTAATGCTAAAAGGGTCAGTGAGAGAAGCTCCAACTCTTACACATGCTTTACTATTATTATACATATCTGATATAATATTATAAAATAAAGTACCAACTTTCATATTAATAAGCTTCAGTTTAAGACCAATATGAATTACACTGTCGAATGCTTTGCGAAAGTCTACAAAACAAGTATATAGTCTACCCTCTTTACTGTGACAGTATTTGTCTATCAGTGTTTTCAAAATAAATATATGATCTGAAGTTCTGGCATTTTTTGTAAAGCCAATCTGAGAATTATGAATTAAGTTGTTTTGGTACAAAAATTTGTCAAGTCTTGTATTCAAAATATTGTTAAAAAGTTTACCAATGGTACTAGTAATTGTTATACCTCTATAGTTAGATGGATCACAAGGATCATCTGATTTAAAAATTGGCGTAATAAAACCATCAGCCCAAATCTTTGGGTACACACTATTCTTGAGGCACAAATTAAATAATTTATATAAGCAACCTATCAAATATGACTGACTATATTTTAACATTTCATTTGAAATCAAATCAGGTCCACAGGCCTTGCCTGATTTTAAGCTCGCAATAGCATCAGAAATTTCTTTTTTACTAATATCATTATCTAAATCATTAAAAACTAAAGATTTTTCTTTGTCATTCAGGATCATTTCCAACTGGTTAAGTCGTGAATAAAATGTGTTATCAATTGCAGAGTGAAGATTACGAAAGTGATTGGCCCATGTATCAGAATCAATTTGTGAAGAGCAGTTTTCTTTTTTGCTATCCTGAATGTCATTTATTAATTTCCAATACTGCTTAGGGTTTTCAACTCTAAGAGTATCAAGTTTTTGTAGCATGGAATTGATAAATTGCTTATATTTAACTTTTCTACATTTATTATAGATTCTAAAATATTTATAGTATCTGCCTTTAATAACAGGATCCTTAGGATATCTTGAATAAATTTTACCTAAGGATATAACATTTTTGCGCATTTTAAAAAGATCACTATCAAACCATTTTTTCTGGGGTCTGGAACCCTTTTTATTCTTTTTTGGGGTTACCAGGGAAATTTTGGCTGCAGAAAGAAAGATATCACATAAATCCTGTGCCTTTTTGTTAATGTCTTCAGAAGAGCAATCACTATCATTAATAAGGAAAGATGAAATTTTCTGCTGGTTATCCGGTGACAAAAGTGCTTGCTGAAATTTAAGTGGGGAGTCCTCAGTCCATCTGAAATTAACAGGGGCAGCATGAAGATTATTTGACTGAGTTTCTGTTATTTGATATTTAGCCAAAATTTCCCATGATATTTTACAATGACAGTCTGAGAATGTTGAGACAAACTCCGACACTCTGAAATAAAGTATCTGATTAAATAATCTTTCATTTGCTATAAGGTAATCAACAGTGCTTTGGCCATGTGTATTAAAACAAGTAAAATGACCAAGTAAATCACCCATGCATCTACCATTTACAACTCGCATTTGATTGCTTATGCATAAATCAATAATCTCTTTCCCTCTACTATCAAGTGTTTCATCACAATTCTTTCTAAATCGAATTTGATTATCAGGTTTATAAGATTCAAACAATGGAAGATACCTGGAGCTATCTTGTGCAATGTAATCTTCTTCAGTGGAGGTGCGAGCGTTTAAATCACCACAAAACAAAATATCCCCTTTACTTTTGTAAGAAACAATGTCCTTTTCTATTTGATCAATTATATCAAAATCTAACTTCTTAGTATAAGATGAATTAGCAGGGGGTACATATGCTGCACATAAGTATATGTCATTTTGAAGACAGAAAAACTGTTTTTCAAATTTTATCCACTGAAAATCTTTGGACAACCCAGGAATTATTTTGATATGATCTTTTAAAGATGTCCTTCGAAAAATGCCTAACCCACCATAGTATCTTCCATTGGTTGAAATATTTCTACAAACAGGAAAATAATTAAAACCTTCAACATGTAAGTTAACATCATATCCAATATGTGTTTCTGCTAAAATAACCACATCATACTCTTTTATTTCTTGTACAAAAAGGTGATCTTCTAACTTATTCATATTATGTGTATTTATACCACCAATGTTCCAGTAACATATTTTCAAATTGTTCTTAACAATAGAACGACCATGTTTAGCCATATTTAAAAATCTAAATTAGACACCAAATTCACTTGTTTCCAGTAATGTTTCTTAATTGGTAACAAAATAGGCTACTAATAATGAGCAACAAAAACTTTTAAAAATAAAACAAACAACAAAAAAACAAAAAATGAATTAGTCTCAGAGACAAATTGGCTACTTGCCAGAAAAAGAAAAAAAAAAAAAGTTACCACTTGTAACTAACTACCTTTAATCAGCTTTTAATTTTCCAAAGATATACAGATAACACTTTTGAACAAATTTAGATCAATTAGCTGGCTATTATCTGAGTTAATCAAAATTACCTTGCTGATTCTATTATAGGAAAAAATAAAAAGATAGTACAATAAGTATATTTTCATGGTTTACCCTGTTCTTTTGAACTTGACCCTATTTTGTTCATTATGATCATGATAATTGTTAAATGATTGGCGATGTTGTGGCCGATACTGTTGACGAGCACGGTCAGTGGATCTGGAATATCTGTTGTTCCTTTGTTGTACCTTAATACCTAAGACAGTATGTAATGCATTCTTAATGTTAGAAGCCAACATTGATGTTCCCCTCTCTGACAAGTGAAATTTATCTTCATTTAAGAGTTGTTGTATTGAGACTTGCCCATGCCACATGTTTGAGTTGTCAGAAACATATACATCTTTATTGTCTAGATATCTTCGTTTTACTAGTCCATCAATGATTTCTGAATTAAGACGATGTAAGCGATTATCAAGGCGGGGAGTAGTTAGTGATACTATGGTTTTAGCTTCTTTCCATTTGCTAGAAATTGATTCTACTACCATTTGTAGCTTGTCCATGCATTCATTTGGGTTGTTGTTTTTAACGTCGTTAGTTAGTGAATGTATTATAACAACATCAGGGCTACACTGTGCGGTTGAGATTACCTCGTAGGCTTCATCTAAAGTATATGCTGTAGTTTTCGTTATATCCACTGCCGTTGAGAGTTTGTTTTCATTAATCCTATCAATGTTTGATGTGCCAATAAATAGAGCTGTAGGTTTGTTAGATTTGCCTTCATTGTTGAAGGACCCATTAGCAAAATGCTGCTCATTTTGTTGCTGTGTAGGTAAATACATGCTCGATAGCTGTGATTTGAGAGATAATATTTCATTAAATTGAGAGTCAGTTTTCTCTTTTAAAAGTTTGTTTTCTTCACTAATTTTCATCATTTCACTACATTTGGTGTTCAATTTGACCTTGAGATCATCATTAATATGATTGATATCCTCCATTTTCTGGTCCATTCTAGTTTTGACTATTTCAAATTTATTATTTTCAATGCGAAATTTGGAATCAAGCTCAGCGTAATCTGTTGCAGCTTTGTGTTTGTCCATAGAAAGGTTATGGACTTGGTTTTCTAGTTCTACAATGCGATGTTCAAGTTTATTGAATTGTTTTTCCATGTTGCTGTGTTCCTTTACATTACACGTAGAGGCATTATGCAAAATTGTATCTGATTGATGTTTGTTATTAACCTGTTCTTGTAGTTTTTTAACTGTTTCTACAACTGGTGTAATTATGGCAAGCCGTTGTGGAATTTATTCCCTATTTATTAATATTAAAAAATCATTTATTAATATTAATAAATGATTTTTTAATATTAAAAAATCATTTTTTAATATTAATAAATCGAATTTTTAATATTAAATAATACGCTGATTTTTTAATATTAATAAATGAATATTTAATATTAAAAAATCATTTATTAATATTAAAAAATCATTTTTTAATATTAAATATTCAGTCTGATTTTTTAATATTAATAAATGAATTTTTAATATTAAATAATACGCTGATTTTTTAATATTAAAAAATCAACATCAATGTAACCTTAGCGTTTATTATAAGGCAAATCAATCATTATCTGTCAAACGCTTTAATGATGATTATTAGACAAGTCGGTCCGTAGAAATTTTGGAGACTAGTCTATGTTAAGTTAACTCGGACCATCTTATATCGGCCCTGACAAGTATTTTAGGAAAGTTTGAACTATTTAATGATTATAAACTATTAAATATTAAATGTTTAATCCTTTTAATAGTTTCTGAACTTGCCAAAATAAAAGCGTTTTAGGGACAAAACAAATTGACAATGACCGATATTTGGCAAACATACCACAGTACCGTGGTTAAATATTCTGCATTGCCCACTGTGGCATTGCCCCTACCAGAGCTTTGAAAAAATCTATTCATATCAATATTTAAGTTCATGAAAAAATCAAAACATAATTAATGTCACATTCAAGTGTACCACTGACTAAATTCTCGATCAATTTATTTACTTGGGTCGACAATTCGACATAAGCGATTACTAAAAAAAAAAAGCATGTATACACTAGTAAGCATTAGTGAATGGAGTATTGGATATAATAATATGTCATCATATCCCCCTTTATATAGAAAATATAACTAGAACTTTCGTTCAGATCATTACGCTTTCTATCAACAAATGCCCTCTCTGGAACGCGGCGTAAATTTAATTTTTACGTAAGGACTTATTGAAACCTCAATTACACACATGATTTTTTGTTAATTAGTTGCTGGTTTTCAATTAGCTTCCCACTTGGTCTTCATTCTACCTATATAAAACCGTGCCAAAGTTGGGCGTCCGTTTGGCTGTACAGGATGTATACAGACGCAGTCAATTCAGGCAAAATGGTGATGTTAAATCGGATGCATGATGGAGAGAGAATGCCACGCTCTCTACACGTTAAGAAACTTTCAACAACTCTTTGAGGGGTTCGTAGGTGGTCTACTGAAATTCTAAATTTCTGTTCCTATTCATTAAACCCTCATTTGCCAATGCATGGGATTTCCAAATTCCCAGACCTTCGTCCTCAACGACCCCTATTACAGGACCTAGCTTCCTGTTATATTTATCATAATTTGGATTTTGTCCTGAACATGCATGAACTATTTGCCACTGGACGTTAAACAATCCATCAATCAATCAAGCTTTCTTTGAATTTCTTAAATTTTGTTCGAAAGTATGAACAGAACTTCTGCGCGAGGCATTGACTGTGTGTATATCATTAGTAAGTGTTTGTGTAGGCAGGGTCAAGATCGTCAACATACATGTACTTTCAATTGACGTATATTATTGATTCACAATCAGAAAGTAATAGATGTGAAAATACTGTATAAGTTATGCTGCTTAATAAAGGGCTTATATTAATAAAGAAAATGTTGTATGATAACCAATGAGACAACTCTCCATAATTGTAAAAATGAAGATGTGGTGTAATTGCCAATGAAACAACTCCCCACAAGAGACCAAATGACACAGGAAGTAACAACCATAGGTCACCGTATGGCTTTCAACAATGAGCAAAGCCCATACTGCATAGTCAGCTACCCGCACTGGGCAACACATATTGTAGAAATGTTTATTGCACTGGCTACATCTAAATTACAAAAACATTATTGTTACATTGGAGACTACCAGTAGTTGCCGGAATAAATGGTTGGGTAGGGATCTGAATAATTACAAATGTAACATATTTTATAGGTCTATGGCTACCATGTTACATTGCGTTTACATTGCGTTATTGTTACATTAATGCACTTCAATGTAACAATAATTTGTATACGACCGCAAAAATATTTTGCAGTCGTATTGTGGTATCACGTCGTCGTCGTTTGCGTCGTCCGAAGACACTTAGTTTCCAGACAATAATTTTAAGTAAATGGATCTCTATGAAACCCCAAAAAGAAGGTTGTGATTGATTTTGGGGGTTAGGGAGCTACCATTTGAATTTTGGGGGGGGGGGGGGGGGGGGGCTAGGATGAAATTTGAAAAAAAAGGCAGGACAGGAGTTTTGAGTAAAAAAAAAAGTCAGGATGAGACACTTGCAAAAAAATAGTCAGGACGACAATTTAGGTAAAAAAAGTCAGGATAAACTAAAAAAAAAAAAGGCAGGACCGAACAGAGTGAAAAATAAAAAGGCAGGACAGAGATTACAGCTAAAAAAAATGCAGGACAAAATTATTCATCCTAGCCCCCCCCCCCCCCCCCCCCCCCCCCAAATAGAAATCAAATGGTGGCTCCCTTATGGTCACAAGTTTAAGAATTTTAAAAGGACCTAAAAAGCGGTCCAAATAAGCATTTTTTGAGTTTCCAGACACTAACTTGTGTGTAAGTGTAAATATCTTTCTGATATTGTACCATAAGGTTCCATACCGGAAGAGGAAGGTTGGAATGCATTTTGGCGGTTATGGCCCTAACTGTTTAGGAATTAGGGGCCAATAAGGGTACAGACACAATTAATTTCTAATACTATGTATAAATTGCTTATTTCATGACAAAATATCGTAGTAGGTACTTGTTGAATTTCATCTAGTTATATCAGGTGTTTGTTGAATGTCCTATAGGTATATCAGGTACTTGTTGAATGTCCTAATGGTATAGTAAGTCCTTGTTGAATATCCTACAGTATGATAGGTACTTGTTGAATGTCCTACAGTATGTTATGTACTTGTTGGATATCCTATTGGTATAGAATGTTCTTGTTGAATGTCCTACATAATAGTAGGTTCTTGTTGAATGTCCTACAGTATGTTCGGTACTTGTTGAATGTCCTAATGGTATAGTAGGTTCTTGTTGAATGTCCAACAGTATGATAGGTACTTGTTGAATGTCCTACAGTATGACAGATACTTGTTGAATATCCTTTTGGTATAGTAGGTTCTTGTTGAATATCCTACAGTATCATAGATACTTGTTGAATATCCTATTGGTACAGAAGTTTCTTGTTGAATATCCTTTTGGTATAGTAGGTTCTTGTTGAATATCCTACAGTATGATAGATACTTGTTGAATATCCTATTGGTACAGAAGGTTCTTGTTGAATGTCCTATTGGAATATTAGGTTCTTGTTAACTGTCCTAATGGTATAGTAGGTTCGTGTTAAATGTCCTACAGTATGACAGGTTCTTGTTGAATGTCCTACAGTATGGTGGTTCTTGTTGAATGTCATACAGTATGACAGGTACTTGTTGGATATCCTATTGGTATAGTAGGTTCTTGTTGAATGTCCTACAGTATGAAAGGTACTTGTTAAATGTCCTACAGTATGACAGATTCTTGTTGAATGTCCTATTGGTATAGTAGGTTCTTGTTGAATGTCCTACAGCATGACATGTTTTTGTTTGATATCCTATTGGTATAGCAGGTTCCTGTTGAATGCCCTACAGTATGCTAGGTACTTGTTGAATGTCCTACAGTATGACAGGTTCTTGTTGAATGTCCGATATGTATATTAGGCTCTTATTGAATGTCCTACAGTATGACATATACTTGATGAATGTCCTACAGTATGACATATACTTGTTGAATGTCCTACAGTATGACAGGTTCTTGTTGGATGTCCTACCATATGTTAGGTACTTGTTAAATGTCCTAATGGTATAGTAGGTTCTTGTTGAATGTCCTACAGAATGACAGGTACTTGTTGAATGTCTTACAGTATGACATAAACATGTTGAATGTCCTACAGTATGACATATACTTGTTGAATGTCCTACAGTATGACATATACTTGTTGAATGTCCTACAGTATGACAGGTTCTTGTTGGATATCCTACCATATGTAAGGTACTTGTTAAATGTCCTAATGGTATAGTAGGTTCTTGTTGAATGTCCTACAGAATGACAATTACTTGTTGAATGTCGTATTGGTTTAGTAGGTTCTTGTTGAATGTCCTACAGTATGACAGGTACTTGTTTATCCTATTGGTATAGTAGGTTCTTATTGATTGTCCTACAGTATGGTGGTTCTTGTTGAATGTCATACAGTATGACAGGTACTTGTTGGATATCTATTGGTATAGTTGGTTCTTGTTGTTTGCCCTTCAGTATGACAATCACTTGTTGAATGTCGTATTGGTTTAGTAGGTTCTTGTTGAATGTCCTACAGTCCGACAGGTACTTGTTGGATATCTATTGGTATAGTTGGTTCTTGTTGTTTGCCCTTCAGTATGACAATCACTTGTTGAATGTCGTATTGGTTTAGTAGGTTCTTGTTGAATGTCCTACAGTCCGACAGGTACTTGTTGTATATCCTATTGGTATAGTAGGTTCTTATTGAATGTCCTACAGTATGATATGTACTTGTTGAATGTCCTACAGTATGACAGGTTCTTGTTGAATGTCCGATTGGTAACAAGCTATTGTTGAATGTCCTACAGTATGACATATACTTGTTGAATGTCCTACAGTATGACATATACTTGTTGAATGTCCTACAGTATGACATATACTTGTTGAATGTCCTACAGTATGACAGGTACTTGTTGGATATCCTATTGGTATAGTAGGTTCTTGTTGAATGTCCTACAGTATGAAAGGTACTTGTTGAATGTCCTACAGTATGACAGATTCTTGTTGAATGTTCGATTTGTATATTAGGCTTTTATTGAATGTCCTACAGTATGACATATACATGTTGAATGTTCTACAGTATGACATATACTTGTTGAATGTCTTACAGTATGACATATACTTGTTGAATGTCTTACAGTATGACATATACTTGTTGAATGTCCTACAGTATGACATATACTTGTTGAATGTCCTTCAGTATGACATTTACTTGTTGAATGTCCTACAGTATGACATATACTTGTTGAATGTCCTACAGTATGACAGGTTCTTGTTGGATGTCCTACCATATGTAAGGTACTTGTTAAATGTCCTAATGGTAAAGTAGGTTCTTGTTGAATGTCGTACAGAATGACAGGTACTTGTTGGATATCTATTAATATAGTAGGTTCTTGTTGATTGCCCTTCAGTATGACAATTACTTGTTGAATATCGTATAGGTTTAGTAGGTTCTTGTTGAATGTCCTACAGTATGACAGGTACTTGTTGTATATCCTATTGGTAAAGTAGGTTCTTATTGAATGTCCTACAGTATGATAGGTACTTGTTGAATGTCTTACAGTATGACAGGTTCTTGTTGAATGTCCGATTGGTATATTAAGCTATTGTTGAATGTCCTACAGTATGACATATACTTGTTGAATGTCCTACAGTATGACATATACTTGTTGAATGTCCTACAGTATGACATATACTTATTGAATGTCCTACAGTATGACATATACTTGTTGAATGTCCTACAGTATGACATGTATTTGTTGGATATCATATTGGTATAGCAGGTTCTTGTTGAATGCCCTACAGTACAAAAGGTACTTGTTGAATGTCCTACAGTATGACATATACTTGTTGAATGTCTTACAGTATGACATATACTTATTGAATGTCCTACAGTATGACATATACTTGTTGAATGTCCTACAGTATGACATGTATTTGTTGGATATCATATTGGTATAGCAGGTTCTTGTTGAATGCCCTACAGTACGAAAGGTACTTGTTGAATGTCCTACAGTATGACAGGTACTTGTTGGATATCCTATTGGTATAGTAGGTTCGTATTTAATGTCCTACAGTACGATAGGTACTTGTTGAATGTCCTACAGCATGACATGTATTTGTTTGATATCCTATTTGGTATAGCCGGTTCTTGCTGAATGCCCTACAGTATGATAGGTACTTGTTGAATGTTATACAGTATGACAAGTTTTTGTTGAATGTCCGATTGGTATATTAGGCTCTTGTTGAATGTCCTACAGTATGACATATACTTGTTGAATGTCCTACAGGATGACATATACTTGTTGAATGTCTTACAGTATGACATGTTTTTGTTGGATGTCCTACCGTATGTTAGGTACTTGTTAAATGTCCTAATGGTATAGTAGGTTCTTTTTCAATGTCCTACAGTATGACATGTTTTTGTTGGATGTCCTACCGTATGACAGGTACTTGTTGGATATCCTATTGGTATAGTAGGTTCTTGTTGAAAGTCTTATAGTATGAAAGGTACTTGTTGAATGTCCTACAGTATAGTAGGTTCTTTTTGAATGCCCTATAGTATAGTAGGTTCTTGTTAAATGTCCAACAGTATGACAGGTACTTGTTGGATATCTATTGGTATAGTAGGTTCTTGTTGATTGCCCTTCAGTATGACAGTTACTTGTTGAATGTCGTATTGGTATAGTAGGTTCTTGTTGAATGTCTTACAGTATGACAATTACTTGTTGGATACCCTATTGGTATAGTAGGTTCTTGTTGAATGTCCTACAGTATAACAGGTACTTGTTGAAAGTCCTACAGTATGACAGGTTCTTGTTGAATGTCATATTGGTATAGTAGGTACTTGTTGAATGTCCTACAGTATGACAGGTACTTGTTGGATATCCTATTGGTGTAGTAGGTTCTTGTTGATTGCCCTTCAGTATGACAGTTACTTGTTGAATGTCGTATTGGTATAGTAGGTTCTTGTTGAATGTCTTACAGGATGACAATTACTTGTTGGATACCCTGTTGGTATAGTAGGTTCTTGTTGAATGTCCTACAGTATGATAGGTACTTGTTGAAAGTCCTACAGTATGACAGGTTCTTGTTGAATGTCATATTGGTATAGTAGGTACTTGTTGAATGTCTTTCAGTATGACAGGTACTTGTTGGCTATCCTATTGGTATAGTAGGTTCTTGTTGAATGTCCTACAGTATGATAGGTACTTGTTGAATATCCTACAGTATGACAGGTTCTTGTTGAATGTCCTATTGGTATAGTAGGTTTTTGTTGAATGTCCTACAGTATGACAGGTATTTGTTGGATATCCTATTGATATAGTAGGTTCGTATTTAATGGCCTACAGTACGATTGGTACTTGTTGAATGTCCAACAGTATGACAGATTCTTGTTGAATGTCCTATTGGTATAGTAGGTTCTTGTTGAATATCCTACAGTATGACAGGTTCTTGTTGAATGTCCTATTGGTATAGTAGGTTTTTGTTGAATGTCCTACAGTATGACAGGTACTTGTTGGATATCCTATTGATATAGTAGGTTCGTATTTAATGGCCTACAGTACGATTGGTACTTGTTGAGTGTCCAACAGTATGACAGGTTCTTGTTGATTGTCCTATTGGTATAGTAAGTTCTTGTTGAATGTCCAACAGTATGACAGGTTCTTGTTGAATGTCCTATTGGTATTTGATATTGCCTGCTTACTAAACTAAGAGATTTTCTACGCAGGCCATTGTAATAGAGGTAGAAGTTGGCATGTTCCAAAGCAATTAAAGCTTAGACACATACATGTATATCAGCAAAGAATGGTGGTTTTGGGTATCCTGGTATGGCAAATATAACTTTCCTATTTACAACCAAGATATTTTTCATGTGTCCCATGTTTAGTTTAAACATCTTTATTTATAGTAAATTGGGAAACAAGTTATTGCAACTAATATTTATACCTTTTCACTTTGCAGGTGCGAGTGCTCGTTTAAATATTTTTATTAATGCAATAAATCAGCAAGTTTTCTTGACAATTGTTTGAATATTTAAGAGAAATATCTTGGAATATTTACTTTTTATACGCCCGTCAAAATGTTGACGCGACGTATTATGGTATACAAATGTCCGGTGTCTGTCAGTCTGTGCGTTCGTCCGTCTGTCCGGCGTAAACATGTCGCGCCGTAACTTGAGAAAGACTTATCAAAATTTCATGAAACTTAACATAGTTGTTGCTTATGATGGTCAAATGATATGTATACTTTTTTGTGAAAATAAGATTAAAACTTTTTGAGTTACGGCACTTTGTAACTAAAACAAGGGTGTGTTTTTTTCACATGTCGCATCGTTTCTCAAAAACGATTCTTGACTATGGCTTAAAACTTTAAATACTTCTTAGTTATATTAATCTTAATATCTGTATACTTTTTGGTGATGATTCAAAATTTCATTTTTGAGTTATTGAGTATTTTGTAAAAAAGGGGGGGGGTACATGTTGTGCCGTATCTCAAAAACAATTTATGATCATTGCTTAAAACTTTACACACTTCTTTGTTATATTAATCTAAAGACCTGTATACTTTTTGGTGATGATTTAAAACTTTATTTTTGAGTTATTGAGTGTTTTGTTAAACAGGGGAGGTTTTTTACATGTCGCGCCGTATCTCAAAAATAATTTAATTTTATTTCAGTGATATTTAGATTTTTGTAAAAAAATAAAAAGCAGGGTTGGGGGTTTCACATGTCCCGGCGTGTCTCAGAAATAAACGGTTTTTATTCAAAGAAAATAATCAGAAAAATGAATTGTTAATTTTTGTCCTGTGACTTCTTGTCCGTGACTTTTTGTCCTGTGACTTTCTGTCCTTCATTCTATATGAATCTACATTAAACACCACAAAGGACAAGGACTTTTATAAGAGCACACAGGACCACAAAGGAGTTAATATGTATATTTTATATTTCAGAAATGTCAATATATGCTATATTTCCATTCTCAATTTTATATAAACGCTTTATCAAATTTAATTTTGAACAAAAACAAATCATCTTCATTTTTTTTTATTTAAATAAGGCCGTTAGTTTTCTCGTTTCAATTGTTTTACATTGTCATATCGGGGTCTTTTATAGCTGACTATGCGGTATGGGCTTTGCTCATTGTTGAAGACCATACGATGACCTATAGTTGTTGCTGTCTGTGTCATTTTGGTCTCTTGTGGACAGTTGTCTCATTGGTAATCATACCACATCTTCTTTTTTATATCTACAGAAACGTTCTTACTTTACTTTTACAAATCATAAATTGCTATGAGGAACAATAAGTGCATATGGTGCAATAAAAAAGGTGTAGTAAAAACGGACTGCACAGCTGTATTTTGGGTACTAGTAGATGTTTCGTTGGGCTGTTTGATGAAATTGAAATATACCTGTTGCGGTCTAGATAGTTCCGATACGTAATTGTAATAAAAGTGTATCATCATGCCGTGAAATGTATGGCCTTGCAGAATGTATTATAAAAAAAACTCTCGGCTTATTGTATACCCTCTGATAAAATATAGGATGAAATGGTTTCTATTTCTCTTTTTTTACATCAATAAACGATGAACGATGTCTTTGGTCACCGCGTGTGTGGTCTAGACTTAGAAAACTTGTATATTTTGCATACATTTCTTTATTCTACATTGGCTAGAGGTATAGGGAAGGGTTGATATCAGATCTCACAATACATTCAGGTATCGCATCTCAAATCTATTTGTTCATAGTGTGTTAAATTAATCTACGTATTTTGATTGAGTTAAGCCTCCCAATTGATCATGTGTTTTTCTATGTTGTGATGTTATACTATTGTCTCAGTAAAAGGGAGAAGGTTTGGTACCATTAAAACGTGTAATCCCGCTGCAAATGTTTGCACCTGTCCTAAGTCAGGAATCTGATGTACAGTAGCTGCCGTTTGTTTATGTAATTTATACCTGTTTCTCGTCTCTCGTTTTTTTAAATATAGATTAGACCGTTGGTTTTCCCGTTTGAATAGTTTTACACTTGTACTTGTGGGGCCATTTATTATGCTTTATAGTTTGTTGTTTGGTGTGAGCCAAGGCTCTGTGTTGAAAGTCGCACCTTGACCTATAATTCTTTACTTTTATAAATTGTCATTTGGATGGAGAGGTGTCTCATTGGCACCCATACCATATCTTCCTATGCCTATTAACCCCTTCAACGGGCATTTGTGTGCCTGTCCTAAATAAGGGACCTCTGGCATTTGTTACTGAGTCGTGTATGGTTTTTTTTTAATATTATTTTATGTATATGTTTTGGAGTTTAGTATGAAGTCCATTTTCACTGAACTTTCTTTTCTAAGTGTTCTTCGACTATTTTGAAGAGCTATTGATTATTGTAAAAAGATTATTTCCTATGACCTGGTAAACGGACAGAAAGTCACAGGACAAAAAGTCACAGGACATAAAGTCACAAATTTGGTAGGACAAAAAGTCACAAATAATTTGTTGACACTTGTTTGAATATATAAGAGAAATATCTTGAAATATTTACTTTTTAATACATATATTCAAATTAAAGTTTAGGAAAAGTGTCATTATACTTGAAAAATCAAGATTTATTTAATTTTAATAATGCAAAAGATATATCTCTTGGCACCATGAAGCCATTTAAGTTCCAAGCCACTTTGACATTTTGTTTCTTTAACAATTTGTTTATCTTTGATATATTTTTGATAATTTTTGTTTACAAATAGATATAGGAAGATGTGGTGTGAGTGCCAATGAGTTGGTATATATACAATAGTTCAAGAAAAATATTTTTGTAGAAATAAGCTGTTTTTTCTTTAAAGAAAATAATCAGAAAAAATGAACTGTGACTTTTTGTCTGTGACTTTTTGTCCTGTCACTTTCTGTCCTACATTCTTTTATTGTTTACCATTTATGTCTATTAAATGGGCAGCTTTTACTGATATGTTCATGTTTAGTAATATTTTTAACAGTAATTTCATTAAATATAATAAACAAAATGTTTTATAGATTTCCGTTTAACAAAAAAAATGAGTGTCTAAAAAGATATGTACCTTCTTTAATCTAATCAAACGAAACAGTTTTCTTATCACTGGATTGTGTCTTGCAAGTTTTTCAAGTTAAAAGGTTATTATCAGAATAAAAGATTAGAGAAAAAGATAAAACAACAACCGTATGAGAATATAAATCTTTCAAAATTTCTTTTTCGTGCATGAATTAAATTATAATTGTTTTGAACAGTCATGAACATAACTTTTATTGCCTTTTTCCTGTTATTTTGGTTATGTCAACATTTATTGGGGGCAGTTGTTATAGAAATTAAACGTCAGTCATATATCACAAGTAAACCTTTGATAATTTGGTCACCTGAAATTACATAATCATTTACCTGTTAAAATCACACATTTTTGTTCCGGGAAGATTTAGAAACAGAACGAATAGCTACTTTAGCCGTGGTTTTCTCTTCTTTCTCAGCGAGTTCACATACATTTAGTATTTCCGACAATGTACATTTATTGTTTATATTCTACAATTTACAACTGGGGCTTAAAAGTTTATTTTTTGAATCCAAGTCTCAACATTTTTCAAAGAAATCTACATAGTTTAAACGCAGACCGCGAAGTGGTCACGGCAGAAACAAAAATATTCTCATTACCGTTTGCTGATCTTTGCTCAATATGGAGTTGGAGTAACAAGAGACTTTATTTGTACATTTAAGAAAAAACAAAACTTTATTTTTCAACTTGTTATTTTTACAATAATTGGCTGATTGTCGGATAACGCAGGTGTTTCGTAGATGTTTTTGTTATTCATATTTTCCACCGATCTAGTTCAGCTACATGCTTGCAGTTGGGTATGATCATAGTAAATAAAAGCGCTCAAACAACTCTTATATATAGGTGGCGTATTTAGGTGGCACGGTAGTATTTCCTGGCCCATAGGGATAATGATAGCCTTTTTAGAATTTTCAGCACTTTCTAACACTGCAAAAAAATCTACATTCACACTTAACTGAAGTACTTTCATTTTACTATTCAGAAATGAATTTGAATATGTATCATGACCGTTTACTTTTTTTGCTATTTTTAGAAACCCAAGGCCACTAGTAATTTTAGGTCTTTTATGGTGCAGTGAATACAAAATTTAAAAAAATTCTCAAAAATTCATTTTCATCTGTATGTAAAATTATTTCATATTTTTCTACACCTGATTCATCCCTCAGTTTGGGAAAGTATGTTCAGTTGATACTGTATTTTTTGTCCAATCACACTGTTTAGATACATTTACCTAAGTAGGGTACACAAAAGAGCAACCTAAATTCTGGAATGCAAATACTACCGTGCCACCTTAACCAAGACATAACAAACTTGAAACCAGTCATGACACCTATGATGCATAGACTTCTTACTTTGGAACATATTACAATAAAGAATACTAGTCTGCACTCATTTCTTATAAAAAAAAATGAAACATTACAGCCCTACCCCATCTGGCAGATTTTCACTTTTTTTCATCTTACCAGTTTTACTTAAGAAGTGAACAAAACCCAAATATATGATGTTTCAAATCAACACAGAAGTCAAACATGGTGATTTAAGAGGAATTATTGGATTGCCAACTCTGTTTATGGTTAATCTGAGTAAAAGAAACAGTTTAATCACCAAATCATGAAAACTGATATTAAAGTCCATTCCACATTTTACAGCATGCCTTACATTACTTTAAACATTTTCAGATTATGAGGGCAATACAACAAGAGTCCTTAGATTGCAGTTAACTATTATTCCGTAACCTGTTTGACAATACATGTACTAGAATACATCTCTAAGTTGAATGTTTGTCTATTTCTCATGTATGCATTAAGTTAAATTATGTCCCCTTACATAATCAATTTGCATTTATTGTGCTTTTCACTGTCAGAAAATCTTAACAACTGATGGTATTTGCATGGAAAATGAATAAACCATTTAATCTTGCTGATATAGCATCATAAATACATTCTTTGTCAAAAATAATGTCTATTCTATGTACAGAAACCCCTATTTCTATGTCTATTTCATACCAATATGAGAGCTAAATGAATAAGTAAGGACCCCTTAACCACTTACTGGTTCCCCAAAAGCTCCTACTGGTGTCATGTAACATCAGAACTACTAACTAAACCTTAAGAAAGCTAGTATAGCTGTACTTATGTTGAAAAAAATAAGAAATTATGCAATTTATTTATTTCGGTGAAAATAATAGGATGAACATGCAACCATAGAATGTCGCGTCTCAAATTTCAGTGGTTGCACATGTGTCAGACACTGCGAAAAGTTAAAGCGAGCATTTATAATTAAAAATGTATTGCAAGTTACATAAAAATAATGAAGTTCTACTTTCTATGAAAATTTTTACATTATTACCTACAGATCAGGCAAAATTTGCTGAATCAGCAATTTTTACTCTCAGGGGTGGAATTTAAGGCTTGTTTTATCATAGTTGCCCTTAATCAACTTTTTATTGATAAACTTACAAATTGCATAGGTAAAAACAGTTTCTTCATTGATTTAGTGTAAAAATATATATCCCCCTTAAGGTGGCACGGTAGTATTTCCTGGCCCATAGGGATAATGATAGCCTTTTTAGAATTTTCAGCACTTTCTAACACTGCAAAAAAATCTACATTCACACTTAACTGAAGTACTTTCATTTTACTATTCAGAAATGAATTTGAATATGTATCATGACCGTTTACTTTTTTTGCTATTTTTAGAAACCCAAGGCCACTAGTAATTTTAGGTCTTTTATGGTGCAGTGAATACAAAATTTAAAAAAATTCTCAAAAATTCATTTTCATCTGTATGTAAAATTATTTCATATTTTTCTACACCTGATTCATCCCTCAGTTTGGGAAAGTATGTTCAGTTGATACTGTATTTTTTGTCCAATCACACTGTTTAGATACATTTACCTAAGTAGGGTACACAAAAGAGCAACCTAAATTCTGGAATGCAAATACTACCGTGCCACCTTTATTAATATTAGAAAATGATTTTTTAATATTAAAAAATCAACCTGAATATTTAATATTAAATATTCATTTTTTAATATTAAAAAATAAGACCATTTATAAATATTAGAAAATGATTTTTTAATATTAAAAAATGATTTATAAATATTTAAAAAATGAATATTTAATATTAATAAATAGGATCTATTTTTTAATATTAAATATTATTTTTTAATATTAATAAATCGAATATTTAATATTAAAAAATGATTTTTTAATATTAGAAAATAAAACCTATTTATTAATATTAAAAAATGACTATTTTTTAATATTAAAAAATATTTATTAATATTAAATATTCGATTTATTAATATTAAAAAATAATATTTAATATTAATAAATGATTTTTTAATATTAATAAATAGGGAATAAATTCCACAACGGCTTGCCATATGTAATTGCTGATCTTATTACATCAGAAAAGCTTTTTTCTGCTTGCACTATAAGTGCCGTTTGAGATTTGGTGATACCAGCTAAAGCTTCAACAAAAGTAGACTGAAGCCTATCTAAATCTTCATATCCGATAGATATCTTAGCCTGTGTGGCTATTGTAGTTTCTGTACATGTATTAGAAGTGGGAACATTTGCTTGAATGCTTGTATGTGAGTTGTTATTGTTATCTGTTAATTTATTGTCTACAGAACTAGCATTTGAGTTAATCAAAGAGCTGAATAGCTCTGAGGGGAAAGACGGCCCTTGTTTCTATTTAATTATTTTTTTGGAAAAGGGGGGGGGGGGGTATCTTTTGATAGTTTTCATATGAAGAATGAAAAAGAGAACAGCTAGAACATGTAGAAAGGTTGACAATATTGAAATCAATTGTTGTTTATGTAATTTCATTTCCTTAGTTTAGGATTCAATTTGGACCAATGAAAGAGATTTGCATCTTCTAAATCTAAACATTTGATTAACGTTGATAGCTAATTATCTAAAACTCAACTGAATTCTGTCATTTCACAACAACTACAATATTTTTTGAAATCTTGATTGTGTATCACTGAACTGCAGGCTAGGGCCATTTTCCATTTTTTGTGACAACCCGTACGAAAAACATGACACGTACTCCAGCTGGACAGTAGCCGTTCTGAGAACCGTACTTATAAAAATCATTTGGACTTTTCTTTGAATGTCTTATAATGGATAATCCGGCTGGACTTTCAGCGAAATTAGCCGTAAACCGGCTCGAAATATTTAAATTAGCAGGAGTCCGGTTCTGAAAGTCCAGCTGGACTTTCATAAAAGTAGGTCTAAAAAAATCCAGCCGGCATTTCTGGCAAAAATATAGCCTCTATAAAGTTCAGCTGGACTTTACAAAGTCCGGCTGAACTTTAAGAAGTCCAGCTGAACTCATAAAAGTTCAGCTGGACTTCAAAAAGTTCTGTTTGACCTTAAAAAATGATCTCAGCAGGGGCTGATCCACAAAAAATGAGGGGGGAGGTGGTTCCACCCCCGCAGAACCCTCCCTCTTGATCCACTGCTGCTTAGTTTTTCTTCAGATGTTGGATTCTTCTGATTTGATATACATCCCTTGTTATAATCTGAAAAAAAACAACAGATGGCATTATGCATATACTGCTTATTTCTTTTTCTTTTTTCTACTGTCTTACTGGTAAAATCAAGAAACGGAGAATTGTGAAGCTAAATCCTTACTCCTAAAAATGTGTGGTTATAATTATCACGATTATACTAAATAAATTTAAAGTGCATAAAATAAAGTAAAGCTTTGAAAATCACTCAAACTGAAATATTTTGCATAATTAGGTATTTAATGTAGTTTTTTTAATTCTTTTTATTCTTCAAAAATAAAAATTAAGCTATTTATAATGTTGTATTCATTTCATCAATATGTTGAAGAAAAAAAGAGCATATATCAGATTGTACTTACCAGAATATATGCAATCCAAAATACATGCACACAGCATGTAATCTTCCTAAATTGAAATTGATGCCAGTCAGAAGGATCCATCTTCTCTAATATAATGTGAAAAGAACTACTTCCAAACATTTGCTTTACATCCAATGTAAATTTCTCATTTTGTTCAAGAAAGAAGACACATCTTCCTGTTTAATCCAAATTCAAATTTTGTTGTATTGCAAATTACATGAGGTTGTTTGAGGAGCTGTGAAAATTTTTCTTCTTATGACTTCTTGCATATGTCTTAATTTTGAATATGTGATATATTAAAAAAAAAAGAAAATCAATTATTAATTTGTTCAATTATGAAATGTTTAATAAAAGTGATAGTAATTGCAAAAATATGTATTTAGAAATGTGTTATCCCTCAAATGGCCTCATGATCAACCTCTGTGTAGATGCTACTTCCTGTGACCTGTCCAGACTGAGGTTAATTGAAAACAGATGGTACTCTCTACAAGACTACTGCTATTAAATCACTGTTATGGCTCAAGTTTCTAATTGATATTAAAGAATGATGATAATTATTTATTTTATGCATTCATCTTATTAAATATAAATATACTAGAAAATGTATAATATTAACCAATTAATAGATGTAATTTTGCTAGGGGTTTTATTTCATGAAAAAGTAAAAATGTTAAATAATTGTTGAAAAACATATTAATTCTGAGATATTATCATGCGCGTAGCTACGTTTACGTCAAAACGCCCGGGCGTACACTTGAATTTTGAAAATAAAACAAATAATCGACATAGAATAAGAAAATCTGATCAAAGGCACATCAGCCTTGTGCCTCTTTTTTCACTGGATTGTAATTTTGAATAAAAAGGGACTAAATTTACTCAAATAGATCATTTAATATATTTGTTCGAATCTTTTGTAAAAGTCTGAATCCACTATGAATTCTACCTTCTTTTCTTATATTTAAGCAATTCACTATCTGCTCAGATTCGATATGTTGTTTGTATTTTTGTCGAACCTGTGATTTATGTCCCAAAGGCGAGACAAAGCGGCGTCAATATTTCGGTTCCGAATGTGGATAAATTCTTTTAAATGACTCTCCGTGAAATTTTACGAAAGTTGTACAGAAACTGTTTATGATCAAAAGAGTATTCAGAGCAATATAATAATGCAATTATATCTTTAATTTTCCCGCATTTTAAGGATAAAATGTATGTCTTTCTGCAATTCATAAGTGGTCGCAGTTTGGGCTTACATTTTGTTATTTTTTCTACTTGTCGAACCTTCATCGAAATTTATGAAAATGTCGAAGAAGCTTTTTCTATGACTAATGTCTAAAGCTAACATTTTAAAAGCATTTGTTTTCGTTCATTTTTCTTTTCTTTTCTGATAGACAGATAGCCGGACTCTTCTTTACGCAATTAATTGTTTTACATGCTCAATAAAATTAACGGTACCAATTTTCTTGCACCAGATGCGCATTTCGACAATACATGTCTCTTCAGTGATGCTCGTGGCCAAAATATTTAAAATCCAAAGCTTATATAAAAGATGAAGAGCTATAATCCAAAAGGTCAAAAAAGTGTAGCCAAATCCGTGAAAGGAATCAGAGCTTTGCATGAGGGAGATACATTCCTTAATTTATAATAATTTATAATATTTTGTATCAGCAAATTTTAATAACACAAAAAATCCGTATGTTTCATGCCAGTACCGAAGTACTGGCTACTGGGCTGGTGATACCTTCGGGGACTAATAGTCCACCAGCAGAGGCATCGACCCAGTGGTATAAACCTTCATAGATTGTCGTGAAATATTCCAGATGAAGAAAAAAATATCAAAATTTTTTTTTTTTTTTTTTAAATCCCTTTAAAGGAATGATACATTCAATTTGAATCACTTTTTGTGGAAGAAATCCTAGATGTTCCAGAATTTTTTTATATTGCACCTCTTAGAATTTTTTTTCCGTGTTCATTAAAAGGTGCTTTTGTTGATTATATGCTCACTCACGGCACCATTTAAACTTATTCAAAAGTAATATTGGTTTGAACGTTTTCTTTAAAACCAATGACCATTAGGCTAGCTGCCACTTTAACACGATGAATAAGTTAAAATTGAGAATGGAAATGGGGAATGTGTCAAAGAGACAACAACCCGACCAAATAAAAAACAACAGCAGAGGGTCACCAACAGGTCTTCAATGTAGCGAGAAATTCCCACACCCGGAGGCGTCCTTCAGCTGGCCCTAAACAAATATATACTAGTCCAGTGATAATGAACGCCATACTAATTTCCAAATTGTACACAAGAAACTAAAATTAAAATAATACAAGACTAACAAAGGCCAGAGGCTCCTGACTTGGGACAGGCGCAAAAATGCGGCGGGGTTAAACATGTTTGTTAACATTTAACAAACAAAAACCAAAAAAAACATTTAGATTCAAAAGTATGTTGTTATCAATGATTTTTTACTGACAGGAATCATTATGGTATCTCATTCTCGATAGCTTTCGGTGGCTTCGTCCCTTTCGAACCCACTACCAACAGGTGCTTTGACATTAAGCGGTTGGCACCCCTCATATCCCTCGCCAAGGTTCGGGCGTACACGTAAAAATGACCCAGCTACGCCACTGATTATGAATTCAATCAAAATTATATCACCTATATTAAATTCTAACTTTCCATTTACAGTCTATTTTAAATATTTTATAATGGAATTGAAAATTTTACGGGTCCCGGAAAAGATCACATCTTATAGTTTGATCTTAAAAGTATATTGTGAAAAATATGATATCATTATTATATAACTTGCAAATTTTTATTTATAACTCTTTTCCATTTTGAAAGAAATTGTTCCTTTCAAAGAACAGGACTGGGTTGCACAAAGGTCTTTTAAATTTAAATGTGGTTTAAAGTTAAACAGTACTTAAAACTGTAATTCCCAATTAGTTAAAGAAGACTTTAAAAACCGTTGCACAAAGCGTAATTAGTCCCACGTTTTACTAAATGTAAATTAAAATGATAATTCGTACTTAAACCATGTTTAATTTCCAATTTCCCAATATTCATTCCTTCACGTATATTTTCGCGATTTTTATCAAGAACAAAATGGCCGAGTTTCCAGACGGTCAACGGAAAAAAAGTCACAGGAAAAAAAGTCACAAAACCTCTAGGAAAAAAAGTCACAGGAAAAAAAGTCTCAAGAAAAAAAGTCACAGGAAAAAAAGTCACAATTATAAAATTATTTGAAAGAAGTATATAAAATGTTTTATAAGAAGTATGTTGGAATGCACATGACAAAAGTGATTTTGTATATCAGCTGTATGAAATAGATAATTTAAAAAAATGTAGTTTTGTTAAATAAAAATAATACTACTAGTAAAAGTGTATCAGATCAATTATTTTTAAATAAAAGCTTTTAAAATTTATATAGGTAAAGCGCACATCGATATTAACAGATTTCGTTTTATTTATGGGTTAATAAAATAAAAAAATATATGTTTTTCATCATTTTTTTTTTTAATAAATACACCAAAAAAATGAAAAGTGTAATAATTTATGTTCTCTTTTTAAAACCAAACTCTTAAACAAACAGGATAAGCCATTTGTTTCCTTTTCATTCATGATAAGCCCTAGTTGTTTTTCATGGGTAGGGCTTCCTTCCAAAAGAGGAAGTGAAAGGTCTGCAAAAAAGGGAAAGGTGCCACAAGAAGCCACTAATTAATCTCAACAGTCACTGTCAATAGATATGAAACAAAACTTATTACAACAAAACATACATTGTATCAGTTCACGAGCGTGTACAGGTTTTCTTTTGCTTTTGTAGAAACATATGCTAAGCTGTCTAATTTGCTTCTAATGTAAAAACACATGAAACAAAAATAATTACAACAAAACATGTATCAGTAACATTACAAAAAAAATCCTTTGAATGACATTGAAGACCTGTTGGTGAACGTCTGCTGTTGTCTGTTCTATGGTCGGGTTGTTGTCTCTTTGACACATTTCCTAGTTTACATTCTAGATTTTATAATAAAACAAAAGGACATGGGATACAAAAAACACAAAACCATACTTGCACATGAACAGCAGAAAAAAAACACACACAGACAAAAGTCATTACCAATATATAAGTGCAGATCATATGACAGTTTTCATACAAAATATTAATTGTGACTTTTTTTCCTGTGACTTTTTTTCCTGTGACTTTTTTTCCTGTGACTTTTTTTCCGTGACTTTTTTTCCGTGACTTTTTTTCCTGTGACTTTTTTTCCTACATTCTTCCAGACGACGCTGATAAGAAAAAAAGATCTTCAAACTAGGATTCAGCGGAGATGACCATGCTACAACAGTTGGTCAATGACAATATTACTGTTATCATGTATACTGAGCAAATTGACTAATTCAATTACAAATTCCAAGAAAAACGGCATTTGAAAAGACATTTCGTTCAAAATTAATGCTCTTGGTTTGCATTCTCGTTCAGATAAAGAATTCAAAACAAAATGGCAAAACTTACAAACAAAAGCAAAAAAGGAGTATGCGGAAAGTATGAAATATAGAGCCCAAACTGACGGTGGCCCTGCTCCGAACGCCTTGACAAGTGAGACAGAGAATATTGTGGAAATGATGAAGGATTGTTCAAGTTTTGTTGGTTTAAAAGGAAGCGAGTCTTCCATAGTCACAGTAAACCTTGAAGGTATAAAGCCGTGTATGCCGTAAAGAGTATATGAAATGGAATCGTATTTGAATAAAACATAAATGCCTACCTTGATCATGTTTATGCATAATGTCTTAATGATATCCGTGCTCTGACATTCAGACAATGTTGCATAATGTCCTAAGCGAACCCAAAGTTACTTTCAGATTTAACAAAATTGTGAAATCAAAACTAAAAGTATCTAGGATATGGTTAGGTTTAAGAAAACTCCCCTGAAACTCCTTGAAATGTATTCTTTTTGACAGTTTCCCACCACCTCCAATCATGCAGACAAAGTTCGGCCTTCCTGTGTATTTAAAAGCACACAGTACACACTATCGCACGCCAGCACAGTGCGCGTCATAATGCAGCGGCCCCATAAAGGGTTTCCAAAAGACAATAGACCACTTTCGAGTTCATCCGTCACCGGCAAAAACTCGTCAATTATGCACGCCTTTATGACGTCATTTACCAGATAGAGGGGCTCGCCTGTATCCCTGCACTATTTACGTTCATCAAGCGTCTTAGTGATCGTCTTTGTGCAGGATAAACTAGAAATAATGGTTGCTCTGTAGGTACTTACTGACAATTCCCTAATGACAGCAGTGTTGATTGTCAATTTTGAGAATTCAATTTGCCGAATAATTCCTACAATATAGAATTATAGTTTTCAAACCACTCGCTCAACATTGGAAGGAAGTGACGACGCCCCTAAACGCACAAATGACGGTGATAAAGGCGCGTATAATTGACGAGTTTTTTCCGGTGACGGATGAACTCGAAAGTGGTCTATTACTCCCACATTATAACATTACTAACACACGGACCTTTTGATTGGGGGTTTGGGTTATAAATTTCCGAACTTAAATTTCTAGCAATCGATTAATCATGCATAATGCTTAGGAACCGACTACCAAAGTTCCAAGAAAGGAAAAAAAGGGGCTGGGGTATATATGTTCTCGGGTATGATGTTTTTTTTATAACCTTTATGTCCCGTACAGTACCAGTAAATTATGTGGCCAAGCAAGTGAACAAAAACGAACAATCTTATTCTAAATTATCCCCGTACGCTTCAGAGCTATTTAACATTTTTTTTTTTAAATAAATAATTGGACTCCTGTTGAAAATGAAAAACGAATTTGTGTGACAAAGAAAACCATATATCCTCACCCCAAAACACACACACTATAAGTCTTGTTTTTGACATTTTTTTTTAGCTTAGACCTATATATAAGCATTGTAAGTACAGTACTTCCAAACCATGGATACACAGTACTTACATGATATAATTAATAACTTTGATCTCAGTAGCACTGGTTTAATTCGGATTTATACTCGTAGTTAGGTGTGGGTTTTTCAAGATTATTTTTTTTTGGGGGGGGGGGGGGGGGGGTTGAAGTGTGCGACCGACCATTTAATTTGCTTAAGGGTGGGCTAGTTTAGATTTTTACTAAATTTATGAGTGTGTTTATCCCAAATATGGTTAAAAAATAAGGAAAAGCACGCAGGTACACGCAGGTACAAACAAAAACAATAGAGTCAAAAAACCATAACGCCCCACCCCTTTAACAAGTAAATTATCGGTCCCGGCCTTAAATTTTTACCCACAAAGTATATGTACTCAGTGGCGGATCCAGAGGGGGAGGTGTTCCGGGGGTTGGAACCGCCCCTTTTTTGGGCCGATCAATGCATTTGAATGGGGACATATGGTAGGACCCCCCCTTTTCTCCTGGGTTGGATTGTGACGTTAACAGTCTTTTATAAATACAAATCAAAAATGAAAATGCCGCAAGATGAATTAAATAATGGAAGCGACAAATGCATATATATTATTGTTTACGTTTACGTTAAAATATAATAATTGTCGATTTTTTGAAGAGTATAAATGTCGGCAAAATAAAGGTACACGTTTTCAAGCGTAAATCATAAATTGTCCATAAGTTAAACCATCAGTGTCCAACTACATCATTGTAGTAAAATATAACATGCTTTGATACTCGTCATAAAAAAATAGGGGAAAGCTCGAACAATAACCCCTTTCTCATGCATTTAAATCAAAGTTTGTACAAATTTTATTTTTTCTGACAATAACCGAATTTTGTATTTGCAACTGGCAACTTTAAGGGGATATGGTTACATTAATAGGCTGTGTAAACGGCAAGCTACATCCAATACGCCCCTCGTCCTCAACATGCAAGAAATATTTGCCACTGATCGACATCCAACAATCAATCCAATACGCCCGAATTGTTAAAAATTTCATTTACAAAAAGACTTGTGTTTATATATAACATTAGTGCCCTTGAACTGTCTCTTTTGTTCCATCGCACTTTATATTAATAGTGTATTAATTTGCGTTTTTTAATTGAGTTAAGCCTTCCAATTGATAATTTATCGAGTGTTTTTCTATGTTGTGATGATAAGCTATTGTTTCAGAAAGAGGGAGAAGGTTTGGATACCATTAAAACGTTTAATCTCGCTGCAAATGTTTGCACTTGTCCTAAGTCAGGAATATGATGTACAGTAGTTGTCGTTTGTGTACGTAATGTGTACGTGTTTCTCGTTCTTTATATATACATAAGGCCGTTGGTTTTCCCGTTTGAATGGTTTTACACCAGTAATTTTGGGGCTCTTTATAGCTTTTTGTTCATATTTTACATAATTAATTTCTCCTGTGGTTTTTTTTTAAGATTAAAGACAGTAATTAAAAAATGAAGTCTACATGTTAATTTTTTAACTGCCGTAAACGGAGGAGAGGGTGTATGGTTGGCCCTCATATCTTTTTTGTATGGTAGGCAAGGGAGGATCATGTAAATTATCATAAAACTATACAGGAGAAACAAATCTAATCTACTACTAAACGAGCGATCAAGGCAACATTTAAATAGTCAAGTCAAGACAGTCAGAAATTGTGGGCCTTGCTTATAAATAATAATTGTCTGAGATAGGAGGCGTCGTACAGGGCGGACGATGGTACGGGGATAGAGGTAGTAGGTGGAGAGGTAGAGAAGCGGGGTAAAGGGGCGAGATTGGTGCATGGAGAATTATCGAAATGTTCAACGGGCAAATTGAAAAAAGGGGGAGGTCCGGGGAAACGGGGTTTGGGGTGCCGGGAGTAATAATGTAAGGGATGGGAAGTTGGGTTAAGGAACGTCCCTGCCACCAACAGTTCAATTGAACTATACAAGTAGATTGACGGTATTTGTTTTTAAAAATCCCAAAAGGAACCTCATTTACCATACCATAGGAGTTATTTCCCTTTATACATTCGCTTGTGTGTGGAAAAAAGAAAAACAAAGAAAGATTTGTGTGAAACGATACGACTTTTTGAAATATCCTTGGATTGTCATGTGTTTATCAACCAAGAACATTACATTTCTGTTACAATAATCTGTAAAATATGTAGGATACTTCTTTGCGTAGTGAAATGTGTTAAAACTTTGAGAAATACCACACTGCATGCAAAGTTATTTTGTTTTCGGTTACCTGCATCTCTGCACCAAGAGACTGACTTCTCTGGGTAGGATGTTCGATGTCCTTCCGCACTATGTCGGTGATCCTTATGATCGAATTTCTCCCGAACCTGTATCTTGCTCGGACGGGGCTCCTTGTCTGTGAGGTCATCTAATGTAAGTAGCCTTTTTCTATATTTTCTGGGTGGCTTTGCATCGTGCAATATATTTCTAAACAACAACATTTCCTCCATTTTAAATTCCCTATTTAAAATTTAAAAGTGCCCCCTTACCACTTTTAACTTTAAGTAACGTTAAGTCACATTTAAACGTTATTTAACTCTAATAAACCTTTGTGCAACAGACATAACGCTCATTTAATTTTAATTGAGGTTTAAAATATATTTAACTAGTACTTAAAGTTAAATGACGTTTGTGCAACCCAGTCCAGAATCCTAGTGACAAACTTTTTATTTCTGTAAGGGCAGATTTGGCTGATGAAAATTTTCTAAGTCTTAATTCCTGCTCATACTTGACTGTAAAATTTTCTAAGACAAAAATCCTGCTGATCATTCTACAGAAAAAATAATTTTCCTCAAAAGTCCAGCCGTGTTTATTTTCTTGTCAGAATTACAAAAAGTGTGGTTGGACTTTTAAGAAAATACCGGCTGGCAAATAACCGAAGTATAAGAAAAAGTACGTGTACGGCTCATGTCAGACTGGACTTTTCAAAGTCAGACTGGAATACGTCTCAAGTCCAGTTGAAGTCCAGTTGAACTCCGGTTTAAATTTTCGTACGGGAGTACTCTTGGATTTTTAAGTTTTTTCTTTAGAAAGTGTGGACTGAAAAATCTATTCAGTTTTAAATTTCCATTGTTAAAATTCCGAGTTACAACTCTCATCACAGGGAAACAGGTACTTATAAAAAAACAAACATTAAGAGTGATGTAAACTGTGTGAAGCTTGTTTCCAAATCTTAATTTTGAAATATTTGTAAATAATAAATATGTTAAAACTACAAAATGCAAATTTTTATTATTTATTTTTTTACCATTACAATGATTATGTAGGTACACAAACATTTAGTTTTAATAGAAGACTACTTATCCAATGAAATGTCACATTTGTTTAAAAACATTAACTTTTATTTTAGTGGATAACTCATCAATTGAGGTGCTCCTGAATTGGAGGAAGATTCTCAGAATTTTTACAGAAAAAAGTGGTCTCACTAATTAGCGACAAGAAGAATTTTAGCGACAAGAAGCGACAATAAGAATTTTTTTTTCTTGTCGCTAAATAGTCTTTTTGACGCTTCTTGTCGCTTCTTGACGCTTTTTGTCTCTAATTAGTGAGACCCGAAAAAAGTAATAAAATCGTTTCTTTCCCCTGTCTCATGTAACCCCACGATCTTTGTTTATTTTGAAAGTTATTGACCTACAAATTAAAGTATTGCATGTTGATGTTTAAATCATCTACAGTAAACAATATTATGTTTAGATTTAACAAATACCAATTTGTTATTAGTGCACGATCTCTAAGATTGATTTAAATAACCAGTGAACTTGTGAAGGATATCCCTGCTTCTTCCAAGAATGACGTCACTATAAAATACAATGTAGGTTGGATATATTTAGAATATCTCGTCATACTAATTTTTCCGGATTGTAAAATAAACGTAAATAGTGTAAAGGAGAGTTCAAGATACGATAGTTTCGTGAGAAACAGAAGGGAAATGTGTAAAAAAGTGTTTAAAGTCAAACTATTTATTTCTGGGTCTCCTTCTCTTCAATCTAAGTAAGGTTTGTTGGGGGGTTTTCCACATTATAACATATATAAAAACAAAATGAATGATGTGAGGGAGTGTCACTCTGGTCAACCCCATAGGGGATTGACGGCTTGAAGCCGTCTTTCCCCAAAAACTGATTTTACACTTGTAGATTCTTCGATTGAGTTCTTGTCTGAAGATTTACATGTAGAATCAACATCTGTGTTGACTATCAATGATGGATTGTGTACACAAATACAATTGACAAGTGTTATCAATGTTGGGAAGTCCCTTGTGGTGAATAGGTCTTTGCTAAGTCCTTGAGCTTGTAGTGTAGGATTTAATAATGTCCTCCATGAAAAAATGTCCACCGGACACATTTTGACAATATTTACTTATTTAAATGTGTCCTGGACACAATTTCCTATGAAAACATGTCCTCAGGTATGAAAAAGTGTCCTGGACATTATTCACTACCATAATATTGTCCAGGTGGACATTTTTTTCACAGGACATTGTGTCCGCCAGGGCATTTTTGATATGATTAAAGTATTAAATGATATCCATTGCCTTGTTATTACTGGACGCATTTTAACTTTAATTACGAACTTGAATTAATTGTTACTTTGACATAAAGATTGTCTCATTGGCACTTATACCGACCTATATTTTTTATTTAATTATATTATACATGTTAGATGCTGTTCCGTTTTATTTTCCTTTGAGGACACAATTGAATAACAGTCACTACGAAAATTTGTTCTGCAGATGGACCATATTTCATAACTGTTGCTGTAAAATGCTGTCCACTTAGGAGACAATATTTCATGGCAATGGACATTATTTATTTTCTTTTGCCTTCTTATCTGACATAATAAATATTATAAAGTTCTTCATATTTGATTTTACACTTCCTTCTTATTGTTATTCTTTCATTGTCATTACCATTTGCTGGGAATTTCTTGGAACTTAAATTTCTCTATATTTACTTCCATCCATTATTTATTTGTTTACATTTGAATATTGATCAATTTCTCATCAATCCTTCATATTTTAAAAGTATAATAAAACTTTGTAATGACCTTTGTATTACTTGTTTTCCCTTGGAGGACACAATTTAATAGCAACTACTATGAAAATTTGTCCTGTGAGTGGACACTATTTCATATTGTTAGCAGTAAAAATCTGTCCTTTTGAGGGACACCATTCCATGGCAATGGACATTATTAAATACCAAATTTCAATGAAAAAGTGTCCATGTGGACACTTTTTTATAGGACACTATTATGTCTTACATAAGCACACCAGTAGTTATAAATAATGTAATCTTGTATACAAGTTGTTTCTCTAATTCTATGGAAATTTATCCCTTTTCGAACCCATTGTATAAAAAAATTTAATCAACGTGTGGTTGCTGGTGATCTCAAAAGATCATTGGATGATTTTCAGGGTCATGACCTTTTTGGCTGACTGGATGAACCAAAATATGATAACAGGTGTTAATGAAATTGACAACTTCGTGCAATGTGAAAGGCACTCGAAGGGGATTTTCGGTAAACAAAAAAAGAAAATGTCTTTTTAATCATTAGAGAAACAGATTCTTACATAGTTACTCATGGATTATCGGATTTATCCAATCTCGATAGTTAAATTATAAATTTTAAAGTACTCGCCGAGGCGGCTCGAACTTTAAAATTGATAATTTAACTATCTTGATTGGATAAATCCGATAATCCACTGGTATCAATGTAAGAATCTATATTTATCATTGGTAAGGTTGATACATATAGCTTTGTTACTTTCACCCTCCCACTGGTGAGGATCATCGTACCAGTCAACTTGATACAATTCCTCTATTTATAATCTGACACAATTTCGTATCCAATCATTTATTAGCAATTTTATTATTGATCTTTGGAGATCATCCAATTAGATTTGCCGTTAGAAAGTGGCTACACGTTACCAGCCATCGTTACAAAGTAGCCATGTGTTTTGTGGGGATACCTTGGGAATGTTGTGTATTCAAAAGTTACGGTAAAAATCAATGTTTTCTTCATTATATTTCCATGCATACACAAGTCATAACAGCAAATCCATTCTTTACAGACCTCATAAGGTAAACAGACATATTTAACTGTCTGCTTTAGCAAAAATTCGTGTAAATAAGGCCTGATGGGTTGTTTTGAGTTCAAGGAGAGCAGGCAAACACGTGGTAGATTGTTTATGTTTGACAGTTTGCACGTTGATGTTACTTATATACTTAACAATAACCTTTATCGTGTTATACTTTCAAGAGTTATATAATACATCTTGTCTAAGAAACAGGTCTCGCGAGGTGCAGGGACTTCCTTTACTAGGTCTTTAAACAGTGAGGGTGTAATGATGTTTACAAATTACCATATTTACATTACAGCATTTTTTTTGCATTTGATATATTTCATATACATGTACATTTTATGTACACAAAGAACAATAGAGTTAATAATTAAACATGCATGGATTTAATTCCCATCCTAGGTATAAATTTTTATACTCATTATAGGTTTGAACAAATAGAGCAGATTGCAATTGACATTATTATGTATTAAATGTCTAAAATCCTGATTGATGGGGCCAAATCCTCAACATATTTTTTTCTATAAAGTATACAGCAGCTCCTCCAAGGATAAGTAAGGGAATACTTTACATATAGTCCAATGGCTATATATATAAGTCCTGTCTTTTTTGTCTCTGATATTTCCTTATTTATATTATCATTTCTATTATTCTCTTGTACATGTAGTAAGACAAAAGCAATTGATACTCTTATTTTCCTCATTTGCCTGAAAACAATGGAATGTATTCATTGTTGATGTATGTAAAGTTCCTTGTAATTTAACTGTCACTGCTAACAGGCACTTAGACTCTGGTGATAAGTTTCTAGACTGTTATCTTATTGGCAATTATACCATATTTAAATGTCAGTTTCCCCTTTACAACTTTTAAAGAAAAGAATTAAATGATAGTATAATAAGATGTAAAAAATTTGAAAAGTTAAGCACAAGTGCAAAATTTAATTGGCTTTTTATTCAAGAAAATCTAGAGGTATTGAAAAGTGTTGCAATTTAAAATAAATGTTTTGAAATCAGAAAACTACCAATAAAGTACAGATATTGTTTTAATTAAGACTGAAAATATTTGCCTGTTTAATAATCATGATAATAGAAGATATAATTGTTATGCCCTTTTTTTCTAATATATATGTGTGGCCCTGATCTGGCTGTGGTTTAAAATCTAAGAATGGAGTTGGTTATATTCATATTTATTATCTGATTTTCAACATTATTGTGTCAATTATATAAATCATTGTAATACATTACTTTGCTCTTCATGGCCTTTTTTAATTGTAATAAAATATCTTATCTTATCTTATACCACATCTCTTTATTTTAGTACTATATAACAGGTTAACTTTTAAAATTATTTGAAGTAAGTGAGATGTTGACAAGCTTTTATATACTAGTAGTCAATGATTGTAAATACAGATAATATTATGAGGTTGTTTTTTTATAAAAGTAAATAATGTGATTAAATTGATTATCTCAATTAAAAGAACTGACATTCTGATTTGATACTATGAGATTATTTCTGATATCAGAATAATACATATCTTATTGTTGTCCATTTACAAAAAAAAATGAACATACTTTATTTAAGTCAGTTTTATTTTGTCTAAGACTACTATAACATTGGAAGTGACCAATCTCTATGTTATACATTGTAGTATTCTCAGGTTTTTGTTTTTTAATTGATTATGCATTTTAGAGCAGGTAAATATGAATTTGAATTAAATTTGAAGTTGATTCAGTATATTTTATGATATGATACCACTATTGTATTTCAACAAAGCATTTTCAAACTTTATTTACTGGTCAGCTTTATAGCTTATTATTCAATCAATAATTTAATTGAATGGACTCAACAGTTGGTTGCAGGACTTTTGAATTCAAATATAAGAAGAAGAAAAATAAAATTTGAAATAATACATATAATAGGAATTATGATGAGAACTGCATGATATGATTATCAGATTGCAATACAGCTTTTGTTCAGTTATCTTTGTGTTGATTATTATGTTTTAAATCCCTTTCTGGTTCTTTGGGTGTTCAGATATTTTTCTCTTGATTAAGGCAAGCAACATAACTTGTACATCTTATAAAGGTTCTTATCTCAGGGTGAATCCAGACAATTTTAAACATAAGTGGTGGTATTCTCAACCAAGGATAAAAAGGAGAGTTAACTATATGATCCCATTCAAATGCATTAATTTTCCATAAAATGAGGAGGTCACCAGAGCCCCTGGGATCCACCACTGTATCTTAAAGCAGGTACAATAAAACAAAGATTGTACATGTACTTCTGTCCACTGCAAATTCATATGATTTTCATTCAAAAGTATAAATGTTCACAATTTTAAAGACTATATTTCCTTTGTTTCCATGTAATGAAAAAATTAATTCTATTGTAACACAGGTTCTGTTGACAACTGATAAACCCCTCTTGTATCCTTCTATCTACCAAAAGGGTGTTTGAGAAAATACAATAAGTCCAAGTTCAGTGAAAAGTCAGTAAAATGTATAATTTTCTTCTTCAAATGGAAGTGTTCAATAACCTGTAAGTACTTGAAAAAAAATGTCATATTCAACCTTTCCATGACTATTTTAATGTTACAACAGTAGAGGAACATGGAATATTGAAAATTTATGCAAGAAATCGTCGAAATATATCTGCAATCATTAATTTTACTCGAATTTACTGTTGTGAACTTGCAATATCCTACGATGCGCGTATCGAGTTATCTCCCTTTGATCTCCGCTTCGCAACGAATAATCTGACACAATTGCGTATCCGGGGTTTTTGTGATCTGATAGAGTAAAATAAGAACCAAAAAATGGTTTTACTTCATATTTAATACCCCTCAACACGTTACCAAACCTATTTAAGGAATTATTAAGGATTTTCCGTGGACCTACGCAAATTTTCAGAAAAAAAGTTTCACTTCACTCGTGAATTTATAACATTTCAACAACACTTCTATAATACTAAAATTACGAGGTCCAATTTGTCAGCCGTCATCACGTAAAAACGACGAATCACAGAATTCAACTTTATATATAACTAATATAGTACAAAGGTGTAGATTAAAAATTACACCACTCCAGGCCCTTTTGTTTTCCACGTAATTAATATTGCCAATAATTAAGAAGTTCCGGGTCGAGTCCGCTACTGATACCAATAGTATATTCACCTGTTGCCTATTACCTTATCTGTACGTTCCGCATCTGACAGGCGCACCACCAAACGTTGTATTCAGGATTAATATGCTATATACACGGGTCATAACCACAGGGTTGACACTACTAAATTGTCAAATTGTTACCTATTGTAGTATTTTAATCAGTAAGACTTTCTAAGATAACAATACGAATACTAAAAATCGGGACTAAAAATAAGGCGTATAGGTACAGTTGTTAGTGGGCCTGACGTAAAACAGCGAAGCAAAGAATTCAACTTTATTTATAACTTATATAGTACAATGCTGTTGATTAAAAAATACTCCATTCCTAATTTCCAGGACCGTTTGTTTTCCAAATAATTAATATTATTGTTTCAGTTCGACGGGTTCAAACAGAAAGACTTGAAAGCAGAGAAAAACTGTGTATCTTATAATCGGCATGACTTTATCAAATGACAATACTAATACTAAAATAAGGCTTGCGCATAGTTATATACTTTAATTCAGTCACGGACCCGTGATATCACGGGTGTGTTCTAGTATTAATAATAATTATATAAAATAAGGAAGCTAATTCAATCAAGAATTGAACACTTTGGTTTTTATTAATGTAAGAGTACAATTAAGACGATACGAGTCCAAAAACCACGAG
The DNA here is from genome assembly GCF_963676685.1 of Mytilus edulis. Classification (NCBI taxonomy): domain Eukaryota; kingdom Metazoa; phylum Mollusca; class Bivalvia; order Mytilida; family Mytilidae; genus Mytilus; species Mytilus edulis. Next base: position 79,604,225 of record NC_092353.1, on the reverse strand, counting down.
GCATGCACGTTTACAAAAATATCGTAAACTCTGACCTTTTATCACGTGACCAATGTCTTGACCTTAGAAGCCATTAAATCGTTTGCCGTTCAACTGGGGTCACGGACCATTTAAGGTTCCACTATAAAAGTCAAAATATAGGACACTACAGAAACATCAAAACTTTGCCTGTATTTCTCATCCTAAAACGAATAAAGTCCTATACTATGGAAACATATGTTTATTTAAACATACATAACGTATACACATTGTGTAAATTGTAAGTAAACTTGAAATTTTTGTGTTAGGGGTCAAACCAGTTTTGTGGATGAACACTAAATTTTTCAAAAAATCTGAGGGTCTGTGAGATTAACTTATTTGTTTAAAATTGGTATGAACGTTTACCGTCATGCGTCAAACAGCCATTTTCATCTACCATTAGCATCAAACATGTCAAATTGGTTAAAATTTTACCGTGATTCGTCAAAATATCCTTATAGTGATCATGGTGATTCGTCAGAGGTCTGAAATAATTATCGTTACTGTTGTTTTGGGAAAAAAAAATTAAAGTGATATTTGTCAAAATCATTCGATTATTTTTATACGACCGCAAAATTTGAAAAATTTTTCGTCGTATATTGCTATCACGTTGGCGTCGGCGCCGTCGTCCGGCGTCTGAATACTTTTAGTTTTCACACTCTAACTTTAGTAAAAGTGAATGGAAATCTATGAAATTTTAACACAAGGTTTATGACCACAAAAGGAAGGTCGGTATTGATTTTGGGAGTTTTGGTCCCAACATTTTAGGAATTAGGGGCCAAAAAGGGCCCAAATAAGCATTTTCTTGGTTTTCGCACTATAACTTTAGTTTAAGTTAATAGAAATCTATGAAATTTTGACACAAGGTTTATGACCACAAAAGAACGGTTGGGATTGATTTTGGGAGTTTAGGTTTCAACAGTTTAGGAATTAGGGGCCAAAAAAGGGCCCAAATAAGCATTATTCTTGGTTTTCGCACAATAACTTTAGTTTAAGTAAATAGAAATCAATGAAATTTAAACACAATGTTAATGACTACAAAAGGAAGGTTGGTATTGATTTTGGGAGTTTAGGTCCCAACAGTTTAGGAATTAGGGGCCAAAAAGGGACCCAAATAAGCATTTTTCTTGGTTTTCGCACCATAACGTTAGTATAAGTAAATAGAAATCTATGAAATTTAAACACAAGGTTTATGACCATAAAAGGAAGGTTGGTATTGATTTTGGGAGTTTTGGTCCCAACAGAATAAGGGGCCCAAAGGGTCCAAAATTAAACTTTGTTTGATTTCATCAAAATTGAATAATTGGGGTTCTTTGATATGCCGAATCTAACTGTCATGACTGTGTATGTAGATTCTTAACTTTTGGTCCCGTTTTCAAATTGGTCTACATTAAGGTCCAAAGGGTCCAAAATTAAACTTAGTTTGATTTTGACAAAAAATGAATCAGTTAGGTTCTTTGATATGCTGAATCTAAAAATGTACTTAGTTTCTTTGTTTGATTTCATCAAAAATTGAATAAATGGGGTTCTTTGATATACCAAATCTAACTGTGTATGTAGATTCTTCATTTTTGGTCCTGTTTTCAAATTGGTCTACACTAAAGTCCAAAGGGTCCAAAATTAAACTTAGTCTGATTTCAACAAAAATTGAAATCTTGGGGTTCTTTGATATGCTGAATCCAAAAATGTACTTAGATTTTTTATTATGGGCCCAGTTTTCAAGTTGGTCCAAATCAGGATCTAAAATTATTATATTAAGTGTTGTGCAATAGCAAGTCTTTTCAATTGCACAGTATTGCGCAATGGCAAGAAATATCTAATTGCACAATATTGTGAAATAGCAAATTTTTTTTAAATTAGAGTTATCTTTCTTTGTCCAGAATAGTAAGCAAGAAATATCTAATTGCAAAATATTGTGCAATAGCAAGATTTTTTTTTAATTGGAGTTATCTTTCTTTGTCCAGAATCAACTTAAATCTTTGTTTAATAATAATATACAATATACAATGTATATTCACTTTTTACTACCAACTGATAAATTATAATAAATAACATTCAGTGATAACAATCAGTTTTTTTTACATCTTAATATTTTATGATGTATTTAAATGAGTAGTTATTGTTGCAAACTCCATTAGAAATTTTAATTGAGATTAGTTTTGGAATAAGGGAAAGGGGGATGTGATTAAAAAAATTGGGTTCAATTTTTCTCATTTGAAATTTCATAAATAAAAAAGAAAATTTCTTCAAACATTTTTATGCCCCACCTACGATAGTAGAGGGGCATTATGTTTTCTGGTCTGTGCGTCCGTCTGTCCGTTCGTTCGTCCGTCCGTCTGTCCCGCTTCAGGTTAAAGTTTTTGGTCAAGGTAGTTTTTGATGAAGTTTAAGTCCAATCGACTTCAAACTTAGTACACATGTCCCCTATGATATGATCTTTCTAATTTTAATGCCAAATTAGAGTTTTTACCCCAATTTCACGGTCCACTGAACATGGAAAATGATAGTGCGAGTGGGGCATTCGTGTACAGAGGACACATTCTTGTTTTGAGAGGATTAATATTCAACAGCATAGTGAATTGCTCTAAGAGAAAACAAAAATTTTAAGTTCATTAGAACACATTCATTCTGTGTCAGAAACCTATGCTGTGTCAACTATTTAATCACAATCCAAATTTAGAGCTGAATCCAGCTTGAATGTTGTGTCCATACTTGCCCCAACCTTTCAGGGTTCAACCTCTGCGGTCGTATAAAGCTACGCCCTGCGGAGCATCTGGTTATCGTCTAAAAGAAAGTGCATGGATATTTTATTGTCATGCACCAAAAATTACCATTAACACCATTTGGCAAGAATTTTTACCGTTATTCGTCATGAAGGTACCTCCATCACCACCCTCATATGACCATGTTTTAATATATATATACAAGCTTCATATCTCATTGCTGTATCTTTTTATCGAGCCTTCAACTTAAGTCGAAAAAGCGAGACTAAGCAATCCTACATTCCGTCGTCATCGGTGTCGTCAGCGGCGGCATCCACAAATATTCACTCTGTGGTTAAAGTTTTTTAAATTTTAATAACTTTCTTAAACCATACTGGATTTCTTCCAAACTTGGACAGAAGCTTGTTTATGATCATTCAGGGGTGTGGAAATGCTATGCCCGACTCGCCCGACTTGTACATTTGAACAACCGGACAAGTAATTATTTTTGTCTTGGTTGTCCGTGGACAAGTAAAAAAATATACAAGACAAACACAAAGTTCAAATCCAACAAAAACATAAAATTAATTTCAAAGTGTATAAAGATGTTTAATTTATGTAATAGAAGCCAATGTTCATGACGATAAATATTACATGATACAGGCAATAGATCAATTACCAAAATAAATAAAAATAAATATGCGAACCCAAGTCGCGTAACATTGCATTGGCTTTGTCCATTGACCCGGGATCGTCGATTAGGTTTTATCCATCATTTACCAGAAGTGTCATTTCTTTAAATTTTGTATAAAGATTAAGATTGATAAATACTTAATAAAAAGGTGGGCAAGCAAGACAAAAAGAGTCATGAGTCGAGTAGAAAACCTTAAATGCAAATGGAGGACACAGAGTATTAAAAAAAAACGGAAGCGTGAATTTCAGACATCTTGGATATCAGATTGCCCCTACCAATCTATGGAAACTCAAAAAATAAATTAAGTTTTTGTCTTAATTATAGATGAAGTCTTATTTATAGATGAAAGGTCAACATTATTTGTTGTCAAAGTGGAAAATAAAAGGGAGCCCCCCCCCCCCTCCGGACGCTTTAATTGCCCATCAAGACAATAATAAATAATCAAGAAAAAAAACAAGTGTGTCAGTTGAGAGAAACACCACAAAATCAATAGTTTATCTATTATTTGGTTTACATTTCTTCAATCACTGTCCTCAAATTTAGTATATGGCCAATTAAAATTAATTGATAGATTTTCATCCCCGCCCGCCCCTCTGAAATCGTCCCGCCCCGAATTTTTTTATTTTATAAAATTTACGATTTCCGGATTTCGTTCATTCCCGTTACCGGTAACCGTTAAAATTTCGTTTCATCCTCAAAGCTACCTGTTTCAAATTTCGGTTTTGTACCTTAAGTTAATCTAACAAAAATGATTAAGTCGACCTTTCCGCTGCTCTATGATGACAGCATCATCTTCCGAGAGTACAGATTGATAACGAGAATGACGTGAAATATTGGTGTTAAGAGAAACACGCTGTTTCCAAGACTGCAAATCGCGGTATGTCACAAATTTCTGTGATTAGAAAACTGCGGACTTTTTTATTTATGCAATGACTTTGTCTCAGGAAATTTAAACTGTAAATGATACCCAAAGCGCAAGATTCGTGGAAACCATTGATACAGAAAACATGACTGGATTATAGATATTGAAACACAAGCACCAACTTGTCAGATTTATGACCGTTTATTGAAATTAAAAAGTCGACTAAGATATGCATATTATTTATGCAAGCCCTTTGATTTTACCCATGGCTGTTTCTTTATGTTGACAAACAACAAATGTCCTAATACACCCAAAAAGAGTCATTAAACAACAACTTTTTTTTATTATTAAGTTCATGTTTTACATGATAATTATATTTTCATCTTGCATATAAAGTACCAACCCTATTATTTTCAACACTCTCTGAGTTTTCATTTTATTCTGTACTCATAATAATTGTGTTGCATACCAATGCATTTGCTTCATTTTATGGGAATACAAACCATTGTTTAGAAACCCAAATACATTTGGTGTAGGTAGTCTAACTGAAGAGAGTATTTCTCACACGTTTTTGTTATTAAGTTTTTAAAGTCGTAATTAGATATATTTATTTAAGGATTTGAAAAATTATGTGAGATTCCTCATACTTGTGTATATAAAAAAGATGTGGTATGATTGCCAATGAGACAACTATCCACAAAAGACCAAAATGACACAGACATTAACAACTATAGGTCACTGTACAGCCTTAACAAGACATGATATAAGCTTATTATCATGATTATTACACTTGCATATATGAAGAACTCGTCACAAAACATGCAAAAGGGTTTCATATGAAATAAAATTTAAAAAATAAAATCCTCCCACCCGCCCCATTTTTTTCAAAAATTTGGATGAAAATCTACTAATTAATTTTAGTTGGCCTATGTACCTATTGGCTACAATTTTTATTCAAAAACCGCTGCAAAATTGTCCTTTACATGTCATTTCATTGCTTGGTTTGCTGTTAGGTTTCTGTCCCATTGATGTTAACCCATTTCATACTTTCCTGATTTTTATACGACCGCAAAATTTGAAAAAATTTTCGTCGTATATTGCTATCACGTTGGCGTCGTCGTCCGAATACTTTTAGTTTTCGCACTCTAACTTTAGTAAAAGTGAATGGAAATCTATGAAATTTTAACACAAGGTTTATGACCACAAAAGGAAGGTTGGTAGTGATTTTGGGAGTTTTGGTCCCAACATTTTAGGAATTAGGGGCCAAAAAGGGCCCAAATAAGCATTTTCTTGGTTTTCGCACTATAACTTTAGTTTAAGTTAATAGAAATCTATGAAATTTTGACACAAGGTTTATGACCACAAAAGAACGGTTGGGATTGATTTTGGGAGTTTTGGTTTCAACAGTTTAGGAATTAGGGGCCAAAAAAGGGCCCAAATAAGCATTATTCTTGGTTTTCGCACAATAACTTTAGTTTAAGTAAATAGAAATCAATGAAATTTAAACACAATGTTAATGACTACAAAAGGAAGGTTGGTATTGATTTCGGGAGTTTAGGTCCCAACAGATTAGGAATTAGGGGCCAAAAAGGGACCCAAATAAGCATTTTTCTTGGTTTTCGCACCATAACGTTAGTATAAGTAAATAGAAATCTATGAAATTTAAACACAAGGTTAATGACCATAAAAGGAAGGTTGGTATTGATTTTGGGAGTTTTGGTCCCAACAGAATAAGTGGCCCAAAGGGTCCAAAATTAAACTGTTTGATTTCATCAAAATTGAATAATTGGGGTTCTTTGATATGCCGAATCTAACTGTCATGACTGTGTATGTAGATTCTTAACTTTTGGTCCCGTTTTCAAATTGGTCTACATTAAGGTCCAAAGGGTCCAAAATTAAACTTAGTTTGATTTTGACAAAAAATGAATCAGTTAGGTTCTTTAATATGCTGAATCAAAAAATGTACTTAGATTCTTGATTATTGGCCCAGATTTGAAGTTGGTCCAAATTTGGGGTCCAAAATTAAACTTTGTTTGATTTCATCAAAAATTGAATAAATGGGGTTCTTTGATATACCAAATCTAACTATGTATGTAGATTCTTCATTTTTGGTCCTGTTTTCAAATTGGTCTACACTAAAGTCCAAAGGGTCCAAAATTAAACTTAGTCTGATTTTAACAAAAATTGAAATCTTGGGGTTCTTTGATATGCTGAATCCAAAAATGTACTTTTTTTTATTATGGGCCCAGTTTTCAAGTTGGTCCAAATCAGGATCTAAAATTATTATATGAAGTATTGTGCAATAGCAAGTCTTTTCAATTGCACAGTATTGCGCAATGGCAAGAAATATCTAATTGCACAATATTGTGAAATAGCAAATTTTTTTTTAATTAGAGTTATCTTTCTTTGTCCAGAATAGTAAGCAAGAAATATCTAATTGCAAAATATTGTGCAATAGCAAGAATTTTTTTTAATTGGAGTTATCTTTCTTTGTCCAGAATCAACTTAAATCTTTGTTATATACAATATACAATGTATATTCACTTTTTACTACCAACTGATAAATTAAAATAATCTTTACCATTCAGTGATAACAAGCAGTTTTTTTGCATCTTAATATTTTATGATGTATTTAAATGAGTAGTTATTGTTGCAAACTCCATTAGAAATTTTAATTTGAGATTATTTTTGGAATAAGGGAAAGGGGGATGTGATTAAAAAAATTGGGTTCAATTTTTCTCATTTGAAATTTCATAAATAAAAAAGAAAACTTCTTCAAACATTTTTTTGAGAGGATTAATATTCAACAGCATAGTGAATTGCTCTAAGAGAAAACAAAAATTTTAAGTTCATTAGAACACATTCATTCTGTGTCAGAAACCTATGCTGTGTCAACTATTTAATCACAATCCAAATTTAGAGCTGAATCCAGCTTGAATATTGTGTCCATACTTGCCCCAACCGTTCAGGGTTCAACCTCTGCGGTCGTATAAAGCTACGCCCTGCGGCGCATCTGGTTTACACATATAAACAAATAGATTTCATTTGTTTGTGATGCACAACAGTGCAAAGTAATCATATATTAGCGAAATACTACAATATTTATTGGGATCTTCAGGGCAAGTAATTTTTTTCCGGACAAGTAAAATTTTAGGTTTCACTTGCCCGTGGACAAGTGCTCACAACAAATATTTCCACATCCCTGTCATTAGATAGTAGCAAGAAGTAAATTTTGTAAAAATAAAATTTCATTTTTTCCGTATTTTACTTATAACATGTATAAATGAACTTAGTTTTTCTGCCGGAAAACATTACATTCACTCTGTGGTTAAAGTTTTTAAAATTCTAATAACTTTCTTAAACTATCCTTGGTTTGTACCAAACTTGGACAGAAGCTTGTTTATGATCATAACATAGTATCCAGATGTAGATTTTGTAAAACAATAAATCCATTTTTTCTGTTTTTTACTTTAAATACGGTTTTTGGGATACGATTGCTTTCAAGCAATCTGTAGACTTATACCGTTGGCTCAGAGCAATTTCCCTCACGTCAATCGTTTTATTCTAAACATTAAGGAACATCTCAGATTCTTATGATTGTCTTGCTTTAAAAGGTAAAAACAAACAAAGGGATTGAACTTAAATCAACTTTCCTATAACATTCTTTTCATAATCTTCATGTTTGATAATTCCCTTGACTTCGATGCGTGTTTTTAACAACACGGAAAATCAGAATTAAGCAGTATTTATATTTAGTGTAGTTATAAATTTAGAAACACGTCAGAGGGAATTCCCAGTTTTGATAAAATGCGAGAGTTCTCTGAATACCGATAAATCTATTTCTGTCATATAAGAACTGAAGTGGAGTTTTTCTTATATGTTACTGTTATGAAACTGATATTTGAGATTGTACTTCCATAAAGAAATTGAGAACCATCTAGGTCGTTTAATAAGCATTTTTAAAATATATCTTCCCAGGGTTTGATTTGGAAATTATGCGCATGCGTATAGTTTTCTTGACTTTAAGGGGTTTTAGATTGAATGGTTGCTCTGGATTCCCCACTCAATTAATTAATTTATAACTCATGGGATCTTTTCTATGTATGTCTGCTATTGAGGGTTATTGTTGTTGCATAATTTTAAATCATATGCATCATTTAGATTAAAATAAATATATTCCACATCGTAGAACACCCCTTCAGGCGAAATGGAGTCTTCCATATTATCGTTTCGAGTTGTCTCCCTTCCGGCAGTAACTTCCGTGAATTCTGAATATAAACAAGACGTCAAGTATTAGCTCGTTCTGTCAATAAACGTCGTATTATATTAAAAACGAATGCCATTTAAACCGATAAATGTGTACGGAAAGGAGCCATGATGACTGACCCAAAGGAAATTAAATATTTAAAGAGTTAGGAATGGGGTTCCTCCTAGAATTAACGTAGGAAAAAAGGTGATAAGATACGAATTGAAATCTACATCTACATCTACATCTACATCATACGACGATCCATCAGCACATTGATGACTATACGTCGGCGCATCGCTAACAGACACTTAATAAAATGTAATAACCAATGAGTGAAATAAAATACCTTCTCTGACATCTCTCACTCTGAGTCAGTCAGTGACTGCTGTGGAAAGTAAAGTTGGTATTGATAGTACAAAAATAAAACACAATAGACCTAATTACATTGTTCATACACTTTTATCCGGGTCTGGCTATTTTGTAACTATTTTACATGTCTGTTTGTCATTTGAATTAGTTTTGAAAATAATATTATCCAGCTACATGCATACATGTGTCAATGAAACAATGGCAATCGTATCCCTCAGAGCAATCTGCTCTTTGATTAATTATTTTTATTGCGTAATCACGCAAATACGCAGCTTATCTGGAGCTCTGATAAAAACAATACATTTACTTAATCTATGTCCAGTTTCTAAAGCTTTTACAAATAAATTTGTTTTTTTTCTGACAATTCACACATATATATTGTATACATATATTTATTCAAGTAATGACTAATAGTTTTTCTGTCTATGAAGAAACAACATAAAAAATGTGGTGCACACTGAATAAACTGTAGCGTGTTATTTTAAAGTGTGCACCATTTTTTATGTTATTTCGAATAGACAGAAAAAATATTACAGTTATTTCTTATAATTTAATTCTAAAAAACAAAATGATGTCAGCCAATCAGAAGATGCATTGCATCACGCCAATATTAAATTATCTTGAAATAAATATAAAACAAATGAACCAATTATAATTAGGTCAGTCTAGTATTACTGATTTCTGAGTCACCTCTAGGAAATTGGAAAAAATTAACTCAAACAGCATATATAATATTGTGCATCTTTTTCAGTGATTCTGGTACCCACTTTAAAATATGACTGATGGTACCAGTCTTCAAGGGAAGAGTTCTGGGAAGGATAAACTTGGTGAAAAAGGAGTAGACATATTGGACATATTGGAAAAGGGACCAAGTTTTGAACTAAGTTCAGAAATGGAAAGTTTAGAATTGGGGTCAAGTGACCAAAGTCTGGAAGTCCAACCCCCTGTTAGGGATAGCATAGGTGAAATAAAAGTGACATATTTTTTGAGAGATATCAAACCTAAGATGGTGAATGCTTGGTCAACTTTGTTTAAAAATCATGAAAACAGGGTCAAGGTAAGTTCATAAGGTCACATAAAGGTCAACATTAAATAAACATGATAAGAAGAAGGCTGCAGTAGTGAAAGGCAATATATGTTTATAACACAAATTATACCCTACACACATATTATTACAATTTTGGGATTTTGAGTACAGTTGTGCAGCTGGGATTTAAAAAACACTTTTCAATTACTTAATTTACTTTAATTTATATGAAATAGTTTTATATACCCATTTATATATCACAATTGGTCAATTACTACCTATTGATATATTTTCTCGGTAAAATTGCACCCCATTGATATATTTGACATATATAATATATATATATATATAAAAAAAGATTCATTCCAGTCATGCCAGTGGCATATATGAATATACCTTCATATAGGAAGAGTTCAAGAGACCCACCCACCCTGTGGTCAGAAATGTAACACTTAGGCACTGGCTACGGTTACATGGAAATGTAACAATAATAAAAATATTATTGTTACATTGGAGACTAAATGCCGGAATGCATGGTTGGGTAAGGACCTGTTTAATTACGAATGTAACAATAATTATTGAGGCTACGGTTACATGAAAAAAAGCAATGTACGATGGGACTAGTAATATGTACTAAATAATAAAAGTTGAGGACATTTATAACATACAATTTATTTACTGTAATTTGTTATTTACAATGACCATTTCTACAAATCCAGTAAGTTGTTTTTAAAGTCCGACACATTTTTGATGAACGAAATTACGTCCTCCACGGATACGTGTACATACAGAATTTCTTAGTATTTAAGTTACAGTTAGCAAACTTTGCTTTTGATTATCAATTTGCGTCAAGTTATAAAGCTGTATGAAATGTATGATTGATATTGTTTCATTTTCGTTTAAAACGCATCCCAAGTTTTATTTTTTTCACCATAAACAAAATTTGGTCCAAAGTATAATGACAGTAATAAGAGTAGGTGTGCAGTTAAATACTTTAAAAAAGTGAAACCATTGAACTATATTTTTTCGCCTTTGAAGTCACACTCCTAATCTTGAGTAGTATCTTTAAGAACATCAAAACCATTAATACGTAGTAAAACTATTCAAGTTGTACACCATTTGTTGAATAATAATATTTTATTATTTATCAGTATTAAATTACAAGTATTGTTTAGTACATATGAAAGAATGAAGCAATACAACTATAGAAGATTTAAGTTTGATCAATCTAGCGTACATTGCTGTTTTTCATGTAACAATCACGTAATGTAACCGTAGCCTCAGTAATTATTGTTACATTTGTAATTAATCGGTTCCTCACCCAACTTTGCATTCCGGCAATTAGTCTCCAATGTAACAATAATATTTTTATTATTGTTACATTTCCATGTAACCGTATCCAGTGCCTAACACTTATTGCAGTGATGGATTCTATATTTCTTAAATGTCTGTCTAAGCAGAGGGGTGTGCTATTTGGATTTCCTCATGCTGTTTCTACATTATACTAAACATGCTAAAGTTGTAAAGAATTCTAAAATTTGATTGATTTTATTGATTTAATCGTGCCACAGAAAAAAACATAATTAAATTTCAGATTTCATCAGGAGATATTTTCCGAGGGGCACCTGAAGCAGATGCTTTGGTAAGTTATTTTTAACTTATTTAATACTTGTAATGACAGTTGAGAATATTAAGTTGTATGATCACTGGTTAGATTCAAAATAGGTGTTACTATGGTTACAATATCAAAAGATTTGTTAAATATCCTAATGGCCTAGAATATTTGATAATACCCCTGCGAAATGATTATGAATAGTTCATGAATGTTCATGGATGATTCATGAATGATTCATGAACATAATTCATGAATTGTTCATAAAAGATTCATGAACAGTTAATGAACTAGACATGAACTACAAATGGACAAGCACGTTCATGAACCAGTGAATAATGAACTATTCATGAACAGAAAGTGTTCATGAACTCTTTGGTTCATTAAAGTTCATGAACAAAAATAGTTCTTGAACTTTTATTATTCATGAATTGTTCATGATTTTATAGTTCATGAACACGCTTGTCCATTTGTAGTTCATGTCCTGTTCATGTATAGTTCATGAATTTTGTTATGAATGATTCATGAATTTGTTCATGAACCATACCAGTCCATGAATCATTCATGAACACATGAACTACTGTGTTTATGAACTGTTCATTAGTAATTTAATTCATGAACATTGTCTGTCCACTTGTAGTTCATGAACTGTTCATCTAAAGTTCATGAAATAATTTAAAAGGATTTTTTTGAATTTTCATTTTTTGTGTTATTATCATAAGTAAACTTCTCTTCCTGTCTGTAATTAAAATTGCTGTATCAGAACTTCCAACTAGAAATGCTAAATAACATCTTGGTGCAGTTGTTCTGCTTGAAATTCTTCACAGTTGAACAGATCTTTTAATCAATAAATGCATCTGAGTTTCCCCCTGCAAAATCAAAAATCACTCCACAAAGAATCAAAAGTCCTTGATATTTGTTTTTATAAATAAGCACTCAAGATTAAACAGTTTCTAACAGGTATAATACAATGTAATAATTTAATTTAATAAATGTTGTTTTTATTAAAATATCAATAGAGTAAGATTAATAACATGAATATCACTTCAGCCTTTTCATGACATTTCAAATAATGTACCTACCCCCCTTTTTCCCCTTTTAATTTACCCACACACAATCATAAGAGTGGCTGAAGCATGAATTATTTTTACCTTGAAATACAATATATTGTACAAATCTATCAGTTATTCCTGAATGGAAATCATTAAACTAACACTGTAAAATGTAAAGGCTACTTTCTGGTGTTTTATCCAGGTGTAATGATAAGTCGTTATCCTAAGGCTAATTTTTTCTTATTTTTTCTGTACACTTAGCTTTCATTTTTTATTACCATGCATTGTCAAGCTTGGTAACTCATAATTATTTGTCAGTAACTAAATGTACGATGCTGTCCCATACTGAACCTTCTGACCTTGTTTGTTTACATTTAAATTTCAATGGCGTCAAAATCACGTGATTTCAATTCGTTCTACCCAATCAAATTGCTCTACTGTCAAATAGGGGATTTTCCGGTCTACGGCAATTTACGTTATTTCTTGGTGGGATATTGCTTCAAAATAGTTTGCAATAATTTTGGGTTTTATTCAACAGGAAAACTCTTTTTTTGCCATCCCTTTTGACATCAGTGGAATTCTGTATGAATATTTATCTACAGTCATGATGGTCAGAATATCGATCTTTTTATAATGAATAAAAAGAAAATTCTATGAAAAATAAATGTAAATTATTTTTCATTAACCTACTCTATATTCCTGTACAAAATTATGGCATGGGCATCGTTTTTTTAATTAGTTTTCCTTTCATTTTGGTTGGGCTTTTTTCGCGGGAAAATCGCGAAAGACGTAAGGAGCATGTCATTTTAAAATTCCTAAAAATACGATTTGCTTGACCTGTATTGCCTGCCACAAGATTGATGACGCTGAATGGAATGTACACAAAGCAATGGAGGCCGGAAGTGGGATTTTGTGAAGTTCTAGAATGTTTTTAGACATTCGGAAGTCGGGACTGAAACGGGCATTAGAAATTTGGCATTTTTTAGCAATAATTGAGAACAACAATGAAAACTTACCTTCAGAAATGTTTTTTTATTCAAAAGTGCAGAAAAAACGTATTCTACATTGTTTTTCTACGCCGGAAGTAGCGTAGTGACGTCAATGCGGAGTTTCCCCGTGTGTTAAGTTCAAACACAAATACCTAACGAACTGACAAGATGAACGATTTTAGACTACGGTAGGATATATTTATTTTAATTAATCAATAATTATTATAAAATGCTTCAACAAATAGTTATTCAGCAAAAAAATATAATCAAAATATATATAATTTACTTATCTGATAACAAATCTGCTTTGTTTTGACAGCTATATTACTTCACTCCTCATCAAACATCTTCATTTGTATTGTAAGCGTCAAAAACATCATTTTGCTGACGTCATTATGACGTTTTTCTATTTCCCAGTCACTTGTAATCATTTGTCTACATTGTAATCTTTTGTCAAAGTCATTGAAGCGTTTTACAATAGGTAAACGTAATTCATTAATAATGATAATTATTGACACCAGTCTGCAATGTTTGGGAAAGAATGAATTGTCATTAATCTGTCCTTATTTTCCAAGTTCCTCTATGTGCCGTATGATGGTTAAGAAAGGCACATGTTTGAACTTTGAGAGACAATCAGAAATTACATCTTTAGAAGAAAGAAATTAAGTTTACCAAATTTGTCATGATTGTAAAAACGAAACATGAGAAACATCTCCAGCTCAAAGTAAGTTACAAAACTTCAAAGTGAGTCCCAAATTTTGTATGACTCTAAAAATGTAACACTCTTCTGGCATAGTATGAAAAAAAGAAAAAGGTGCTGAGCTAATATCTGTTGTTAAATGATTTTTTTTTAATGATTATTTTATTTTCTTTAATTTACCACAAAAAAGAGAGATATTTTATTTTTTCATATTTTATTTTTTTTCTCCAACTTTTTCTCTTTCTCCCAGCCTTCCTCTCCTTTCTCCTACCCCCTTTCTCCTTTCTCCTACACCCTTTCTCCTTTCTCCTACACCCTGTCTCCCTTACCCCTGTCCCCCCCCCCCCCCCCCTCATACATGTATTTACACTTTTGCTATTCAACTGAATTTTGTCTCAAAATGATCTCAAGATCTGTAAATGAATAAACTAGAGGTCATGCTAAAAGCACTTTAATTGTGATGTCATGATACAATGTAATGGATGTCAAATTTTATGAGAACTTGTATGACAGTCAAATTTATGAATTTTTTTATAAACTTTATGTATTCATTTATTCATTAAAGTTCATAAAATGTTCATGAACATGTGTTATGAACAATTTATGAACATTATGAACTGACTTACAGTTCATTAAAGTTCAGAAAATATTCATGAACTGCATTTTATGAACTATTCATGAACTAAATTCATGAACGAAACTTAATGAACTCATTATGAACAGTCATGCATTGTTCATGAACATTCATGAACAGTTCATGGTGGTTCATCAGTTCATGAATTTCATCTCGCAGGGGTAATGGTAATAATGATATCCTCTATTTAAAGAGCATAACCCAATTAGAATTTCCTTACATTTCCCTATAGGCCCTCATAAAATATTTAACATGGTCAGATGGTATAAACATGTACAACAAGTAATATATATACAAACAAGCAGTATATAATATATATATATGCATAATCTGTTGTTCAGGGTTTTTTATACCTGCCCAATAGTGCAGAAGGCATTAAGTTTTGCCCTCGTCTGTACGTACATCTGTTCATCTCAAAATTGGTTTCCATTCTCCAAATTTAGTTTGTCACAACAAAAGTTTTGAATTTTGGTAGTGTCACTTTTTACCATTTTAGAGTATTGTCCTTTTATACCACCGCAAAAATTTTAATTTTTTGGTCGTATATTGCTAAAAAAGGGCCCAAATAAGCATTATTCTTGGTTTTCGCACAATAACTTTAGTATAAGTAAATAGAAATCAATGAAATTTAAACACAAGGTTTATGACCACAAAAGGAAGGTTGGGATTGATTTTTGGAGTTAGGGTCACAACAGTTTATGAATTAGGGGCCAAAAAGGGGCCCAAATAGGCATTATTTTTGGTTTTTGCACCATAACTTTAGTATAAGTAAATAGAAATCTATGAAATTTAAACACAAGGTTTATGACCATAAAAGGAAGGTTGGGTTTGATTTTGGGAGTTTTGGTCCCAACAGTTTAGGAATAAGGGGCCCAAAGGGTCCAAAATTGAACTTTGTGTGATTTCATCAAAAATTGAATAATTGGGGTTCTTTGATATGCCGAATCTAACTATGTATGTAGATTCTTAATTTTTGGTCCCGTTTTCAAATTGGTCTACATTAAGGTCCAAAGGGTCCAAAATTAAACTAAGTTTGATTTTAACAAAAATTAAATTCTTGGGCTTATTTGATATGCTTTATCTAAACATGTACTTTGATTTTTGATTATGGGCCCAGTTTTCAAGTTGGTCCAAATCAGGATTCCATATCAAGTATTGTGCAATAGCAAGAAATTTTCAATTGCTCAGTATTGCACAATAGCAAGAAATATCTAATTGCACAATATTGTGCAATAGCAATTAATTTTCAATTGGAGTTATCTTTCTTTGTATAGAATAGTAGTTGATAATATATGTTGGAAATTTGACAGACATGACTATGATGTCATTTTCTATTTTTATTTGCCAATAACTTTATGTAAATAACTTTATTGGAAATTTGCCAATATAAAATGTTGCTGATGAAGCTTTTTTTCCTTATCTTATCTAAAATGTTTTTAGATAATGTATGTTAGACATTTGCCAGACATGACTATTTACATTTTGGATATTGAACCATAATAGTTTAATATTAAATTAAAAAACTTTAAATTCTAATTTTCATTTCTTAAACCAAATTCATAATGTGACATAAACCTATGTTGTGTCAACTATTTAATCACAATCCACATTTATAGCTGTATCAAACTTAAAAGTTGTGTCCATACTTGTTCTCATTTCAGATTTCATAAATAAGAAGAAAATTTCATCAAACATTTTTTTGACAGGATTAATATTCAACAGCATAGTGAATTGCTCAAAGGCAAACAAAATTTTAAGTTCATTAGACCACATTCATTCTGTGTCAGAAACCTATGCTGTGTCAACTATTTAATTTTAGATTTAAATAAGTTTGAAGAAGAAATCTTTAATTGATTTGTAAAATCTTGACATTTGTTTTGTGTAAAAAACTCATAAAATGTCAAAAATTTGATCACATTCCAAATTCAGAGCTGTATCACGCTTACATGTTTTGTCCATACCTGCCCCAACTATTCAGGGATCGACCTCTGCGGTCGTATAAAGCTACGCCCTGCGGAGCACCTGGTTACAAATTGAAATATTGCTGAATTTTGCCTCAACCAAATGTTATGAAACTTATACTTAATGCTCCTTACATTGTAAGTTTGAATTTTGGTGGTGTCACTTTTACAGCTCTAGAGTTATGCCCCTTTACAAATGGAAAAAAATATTTTTCTTTTTTGTTTTCTAACTTAAGTTTGCCTCAACTTAATTTTATGAAACATATACACATGCTTTTAACCACAAAACTCAGATCAAGTTTGAATAATTTGGTTGTGTCACTTCATCCATTCTAGAGTTATGCACGGTTACAAATGGGAAAAAAGCTGGATTTTTAGTTTCCTTTCTCCAACTTTAGTTTGCCTCAACCAAATGTTATGAAACTTCAACCCCATGTACACAATGCTCATTGCGACAAAACTCAGATCCAGTACAAATTTGGGTAGCATCAGATCATGTCATCCCTTATACAGTTCTTCAGTTATGTCCCTTTTTAACATTATATGCAAGGGAGGGTATACCTATGTCCCATGGATGAATCCCAAACTTATCCACAAATGGTTCAAGATAAAATCTTACAGATATTTCTTATTATGACAAAAAAGGAGAACAAACTATTATTGTAAACATGGTAAAAAAGGCTATTGCCATTTGTTTTCATTTTGCAAAATAAGTCCAGTTAACAACATTGCCAGATCTGTCAATTTTTCTAATTTTATTTGTTCGTTGTTGTGGTTGATAAGTGTTTCTTGCTTTTTATAAAGGTTATACCATTGGTTTTCCTGTTTGAATGGTTTTACACTAGTCATTTGGAGCCCTTTATAGCCTGTTGTTGGGTGTGAGCCAAGGCTCCATGTTGAAGACCGTACTTTGACCTATAATGGTTTACTTTTACAAATTGTGACTTGGACGAAGAGTTGTTTCATTGGCTTATGACGTTTATCATATAATGTTAACATTGTGTGTCATTTTATATGGCTGAACAATAGCTTCTACCATGTTATGTTGTTTCGGTGGCTTAATAATGGCTTCATTTAATTTTCAGGTATCACCAGCAAATAGTTTTGGCTTTATGGATGGGGGTATAGATATGGTCTATACTAATCTGTTTGGATGGCAAATGTAAGCTTCTGTATTTATAAACCAGTCAATTTTCTTTTAATATTTTTCCGACTGAAAGCCAAATCTCTATAATACACCTTCAATTTGAAAGTATTAATAATGAAGATGTGGTGCTATTGCCAATGAGACAAATATCCACAAGAGTTCCAAGGAAATGGATAATTGCAATTAAAGGCCACCCACTATATAGCTTTTAACTTTTAGAAAAACCCCATTGTATATAGTACAGCCAGTATAGTTGGCTACAAGAGGACCTGTCATGAAAAATTTGAAACAATTCAAACAAGAAAACCAATATATCCTAATTCATAAAAATACATGTATAATTTATGAAACAAGTTTATATTAAGGATTTATAAATTTTATGTTATGCAATGTTTACATACGTTGAGATGAAGATCTACAACAGCAATAAAAGCGCTGTTCCTTTTATTTTTGTGTGTTTATTTTAGCAGGCAACTCTCCATCCAAGTCACAATTTGTAAAAGTAAACCATTATAGATAAAAGTACAGCTTTCAATATGGAGCCTAAGTTGCTCATACTGAACAGCAAGCTGTAAAAGGCTCCAAATATGGCTAGTCTAAATCATTCAAACAGGAAAACCCATAGTTCAATCTATATAAAAAAAAAAGGGAAAGGAGAAACATGTATAATAACCGCATCAACAAACTACAACCATCTCTGTTTAGAACATCTCAAGAGTTATAACAATGTATAATGATACAATCCATGCGTACAAATCAATATCAGATCTCAGACTTTAAGCTCTCTGTCAGATATGTTTCTTTGTCAAATGCAACATGTCTTTATACAATATGCTCTTTATTATATTGAATTTGTACATGTATGCATAGAACATTTATTAAATTTGAAGAAATATCATTTTTCCAAATTTAATTATAACAATCTGCCTTCTTTGGGGTTTTTTTAAGGCAAGAAAGACTACAGAAAGTGATACGAGAAGACTATAATGGTGAAAATATTGTTGTAGGTATTAATATTGACTTTTAATATGATAAACGTAAGTTTTAACTATGTTGGTACATGAGTAAATGAGATTTAATGGGATCGAGGACTATATGTCAATAAGAACAAACTGAAAAAAGATACCTCTGAGGTCAACTTACTGTAAATTCACAAATTATTGGGATGTTTTATTATTGCCAAAATGCTGCAGGGTTATAATTACAAAATTTAAACTCATTTTAATAACAATGATTTGTATGAATTAAACCGTAATTTTCTCAATATCTCAAAATTTTAAATCGCATTTTAGTCCAAAATAAAAAAATTGCCATAATAAATGCATGAAATAATTTCTGAATTTACAGTACTATCTTAAAGAGATGCCTTTGCCTTTTATAGCATGTAAAAGTTTTGTTATACTATCTTAAGGGGGTGGCCATACCTTTTATAGGCTCTAAAAGGTTTAAGTTATATGTATACTATCTTAAAGAAGTGCTTGTACCTTTTAAAGGCTCTAATCAACTAATTCACATGACACATCTTTTGAAGAGCTGCCATCAACACCAAATTATATTTTTTTATAAATTTTTAAGGCAATAAAAATCTGATAAAGAATCAGACAGTTTCTGATTGTATTCCTGAAAGGCTCATAAACATATGGTATATTTAAACAAGGTTTTTAACACACTTTGTTTAGTTGGACCAATTTAAGCTATTTTCTCTCACTTAATAAGAGGAGCAAGATACCAGAGGGACAGTCAAACTCATAGATCGAAAGATCAACTGACAATGCCATAGTTAAAAAAAAGAAAAAGAAAAACAGACAAATAATAGTACACAAGACACAAACATATGAAAACTTAAGACTAAGCAACACTAACCCCACCAAAAACTGGGGGTGATCTCAGGTGCTTGGGAAGGGTTTAAGCAGATCCAGTTCCGCATGTGGCACTAGTCGTGTGCGCTCTCATTTAAAATTTACATTGGTCATCTCCATCCATCTGTTACATTATGTACAATGTATTGTTCATTAAAGTTGTTTTACTTTTAGGGAAATGCCATTATTATTTCAGCTTATGGTGAAGAGCCAGATGAAGAAAGAATTGAAAATATGAAGAAATTTAATTTATGTGGTGGAAGGCCAATAAAGTTTCTAATTTCTGCTCCAACAATGAGAGTTCCAAAAGATGTGATGAGTACATCTAATGCTTTCCTGGCATTTAGAGCTACAATCATAGCTGGTATGCTTTAATAAGAATACCTGTTTCATTAAAACCAGAGGCAGATTTAGAGGTTTTCTTAGGGGGCTTAGCCCCCTCTATTGTGGGAAAAATTTGTTGATTTTATAGGGAATTACTGGAGCATGACTGGAGTGGGCCCCCTCTTATGCAGTGCACCCTTCTCCCTCCCCTTATGGTAATTTCTGGATCCGCCACTGAAAACATACAAGTACTAGTCAGACATTAAGGCTTGTTTCTCTTAAACAAAAAATCTTTATAAATTTTATATTAAACTTGTCACTTATGATGTGGTAACTTGTAATGAGAGAAAAATCCTCGTTGAATTTAAGACTTAAATTACCTCAAAGGTCATGGATAAATAAAAAAGACCACAGTTTGTGCAGAAAGATGGTTTCTTGATGCTAAATCAAACATTTCTAGTGGGATCAAAATCTTAATTGGATTTATATTGTCATTTATAATGGGAAAAATTGATATTTAGGTCACTATATCTAAGGTCAGAGTCATACAAATAATAGAGTTGTACAATTTTACTGTCTAAAGTCAGAACAGAAATGAATCATTCCTAAAAGTAAACAGAATAAAGTTTGCCATCAGGTCACTAAAAGGGGTTTTCCCTTAATATGATATGAAGTAATGGGGTTTGTAAGCCTGCTAAGTAGATGTTCTTTTACAAATGTTTTATTTTGATTTGTAATGTGGAAACAAATTTTTTATCTCCCTTTTTGATAACACACTTAATTTTCACAATACTCTTCGAGCATAAAATTTTTCCTCCGTGTCTTTGTGTAAACTTTGCATAACATTGCTTGCAACTTTTTGTTAAAAGTTGGCTAAAAGTTGGCTTATTTGTAATTGCAGTTGAGAAACACAACAGAAACCCAGAAAATAAACCAATCAGAAGTGTCCTATGTCCAGGTCTTGGGACTGCTGTTGGCAGAATGCCATTTGACAGATGTGCTTTCCAGGTTTGTTATTAATACTTCATGATTGATTTTACATGTACACATGTATAGGTTCTTATAATGTAGGTCAGACATCTACTAGTTCTCTAGTGTAAAGAAGGATTGATTTTACATATGTACACATGTATATGTTCTTATAATGTAGGTCAGACGTCTACTAGTTCTCTAGTGTAAAGAAGGATTGATTTTACATATGTACACATGTATATGTTCTTATAATGTAGGTCAGACATCTACTAGTTCTCTAATGTAAAGAAGGATTGATTTTACATATGTACACATGTATATGTTCTTATAATGTAGGTCAGACATCTACTAGTTCTCTAGTGTAAAGAAGGATTGATTTTACATATGTACACATGTATATGTTCTTATAATGTAGGTCAGACATCTACTAGTTCTCTAGTGTAAAGAAGGATTGATTTTACATATGTACACATGTATATGTTCTTATAATGTAGGTCAGACGTCTACTAGTTCTCTAGTGTAAAGAAGGATTGATTTTACATATGTACACATGTATATGTTCTTATAATGTAGGTCAGACATCTACAGTTCTCTAGTGTAAAGAAGGATTGATTTGACATATGTACACATGTATATGTTCTTATAATGTAGGTCAAATGTCTACTAGTTCTCTAGTGTAAAGAAGGATTGATTTTACATATGTACACATGTATATGTTCTTATAATGTAGGTCAGACATCTACAGTTCTCTAGTGTAAAGAAGGATTGATTTGACATATGTACACATGTATATGTTCTTATAATGTAGGTCAGACGTCTACTAGTTCTCTAGTGTAAAGAAGGATTGATTTTACATATGTACACATGTATATGTTCTTATAATGTAGGTCAGACATCTACAGTTCTCTAGTGTAAAGAAGGATTGATT
This sequence comes from Mytilus edulis, assembly GCF_963676685.1. Classification (NCBI taxonomy): domain Eukaryota; kingdom Metazoa; phylum Mollusca; class Bivalvia; order Mytilida; family Mytilidae; genus Mytilus; species Mytilus edulis. The sequence continues at coordinate 79,582,126 of NC_092353.1, read as the reverse complement.
TTACATATGTACACATGTATATGTTCTTATAATGTAGGTCAGACATCTACTAGTTCTCTAGTGTAAAGAAGGATTGATTTTACATATGTACACATGTATATGTTCTTATAATGTAGGTCAGACGTCTGCTCGTTCTCTAGTGTAAAGAAGGATTGATTTTACATATGTACACATGTATATGTTCTTATAATGTAGGTCAGACATCTACTAGTTCTCTAGTGTAAAGATGGATTGATTTTACATGTATGCACATGTATATGTTCGTATAATGTAGGTCAGACATCTACAGTTCTCTAGTGTAAAGAAGAATTGATTTTACACATGTACACATGTATATGTTCTTATAATGTAGGTCAGACGTCTACTAGTTCTCTAGTGTAAAGGAGGATTGATTGTCCATATGTATGCACATGTATATGTTCTTATAATGTAGGTCAGACTGGTACTAGTTCTCTAGTGTAAAGAAGGATTGATTTTACATGTATGCACATGTATATGTTCGTATAATGTAGGTCAGACATCTACTCGTTCTCTAGTGTAAAGAAAGATTGATTTTACATATGTACACATGTATATGTTCTTATAATGTAGGTCAGACATCTACTAGTTTTCTAGTGTAAAGAAGGATTGATTTTACATATGTACACATGTATATGTTCTTATAATGTAGGTCAGACATCTACTAGTTTTCTACTGTAAAGAAGGATTGATTTTACATATGTACACATGTATATGTTCTTATAATGTAGGTCAGACATCTACAGTTCTCTAGTGTAAAGAAGGATTGATTTGACATATGTACACATGTATATGTTCTTATAATGTAGGTCAGACATCTACTAGTTCTCTAGTGTAAAGAAGGATTGATTTTACATGTATGCACATGTATATGTTCTTATAATGTAGGTCAGACAGCTACTACTTCTCTAGTGTAAAGGAGGATTGATTTTACATATGTACACTTGTATATGTTCTTATAATGTAGGTCAGACATCTACAGTTCTCTAGTGTAAAGAAGGATTGATTTTACATATGTACACTTGTATATGTGTTTATAATGTAGGTCAAACATCTACTAGTTCTCTAGTGTAAAGGAGGATTGATTTTACATATGTACACATGTATATGTTCTTATAATGTAGGTCAGACATCTACAGTTCTCTAGTGTAAAGAAGGATTGATTTTACATATGTACACATGTATATGTTCTTATAATGTAGGTCAGACATCTACTAGTTCTCTAGTGTAAAGAAGGATTGATTTTACATATGTACACATGTATATGTTCTTATAATGTAGGTCAGACATCTACTAGTTCCCTAGTGTAAAGAAGAATTGATTTTACATATGTACACATGTATATGTTCTTATAATGTAGGTCAGACATCTACTAGTTCTCTAGTGTAAAGAAGGATTGATTTTACATATGTACACATGTATATGTTCTTATAATGTAGGTCAGACGTCTACTAGTTCTCTAGTGTAAAGAAGGATTGATTTTACATATGTACACATGTATATGTTCTTATAATGTAGGTCAGACGTCTACTAGTTCTCTAGTGTAAAGAAGGATTGATTTTACATATGTACACATGTATATGTTCTTATAATGTAGGTCAGACATCTACTAGTTCTCTAGTGTAAAGAAGGATTGATTTGACATATGTACACATCTATATGTTCTTATAATGTAGGTCAGACAGCTACTAGTTCTCTAGTGTAAAGAAGGATTGATTTTACATATGTACAAATGTATATGTTCTTATAATGTAGGTCAGACGTCTACTAGTTCTCTAGTGTAAAGGAGGGTTGATTTTACATTTGTACACATGTATATGTTCTTATAATGTAGGTCAGACAGCTACTAGTTCTGTATTAGTAATGTTAAGGAGTACGTGGAATTGTGTTCCTGAATGTACATGAAGTATTTGCCACTGGATATCAAGCATCCATTGGTCAATAGTAATCCTCTCCATGTTGTTCTAGTTTGATAGAAATCAAAGTAGTTGGTCCTCCAAGATTGGTCAACTGAGATAGAAGATTATAAGAAAGAAGATGTGGTCTGATTGCCAATGAGACAACTCTTCACAAGAGACCAAATGACACAGAAATTAACAACTATAGGTCACTCTTCAGCCTTCAACAATGAGCAAATAGCTTAGGGGTTAAATTGAAGGTTACATGAACACTATTTCAATGATGTTGAAATATTAACTTGCAAGTGAATACTTCATCAGCAATGTTTCTAAATTGTAATAAAAATCATTATATTTTTAACTGGATTTTGTGACAAAATTGAGGTTTATTGATTTGGGAATGTACGGGGGCGGGCGACAGTTGGATGGCCGTGTGGGCGCCATCCAAAATGTTGTCCGTGCATTTTCTCATGAACCGTTCAACCAAAGCTTTTAAAATTTTAATATGTTGTTACTGATGACAAAATGGAGGTCAAGATCAATAATGACAATTTAAACTATTACCGTTCAGGAGTTATGGTTCTTGAAAAATTGAAAAATGGCGTTTCCAGTCGTATCTGTGCATTTACTCATGAACTATTCAACCTAAGCTTTTCAAATTTTAATATGTTGTTACTGATGACAAAATGGAGGTCAAATTTGTTATGGTTCTTGTGATATTGAAAAATGCCAGGACACAAATAAATGTTAATAAATCCGATTTGCTGTCTTTGTGACAGCCTCTTGTTTTATATCCCTTACCTTTAAGTTGTCATCAGTCAAGAATTTCTTGTTTCATTGTACATGTATTTACATCTAATAATATTTTTTTTATTCTACAGATGTTGGAAGCATTTGAAATGCATGATCTAAAAATAAAAGACTCATTATTAAATCCTCCTAATCTGTGGGTAGTGACCAATCATAATGATTTTATGGAAGATGTAAGTTACCATGGCAACAGAATTTTACTGCAAGAATTTCATTCGAGCCTTTGGAATCATATTAAAATTTTTAAAAATATGCATATATATATATATATATATATATATATGGCAGTGTCAACAATTTGCTAAATGTTTTGATAAGATCAATTTGTAGGGAAGTACTAATGGTAATCAATTATCTTTTGTATGCAGTATAAGAATTTTCACATCTCATTTCCATGGAAATTATCTGGCCTATTTGAAACTATTGCATAGTTAACATGTTAGTTTGTGACTATTTCAGTTTAAGAAGAACCATTAATGAAAAGTCTTATAGGATATTTGGTATGCTTATGATGTTGTTAAAGAACCACTTAAACCACTTGGCCACCAAGGCCCCAACAACAAATAGATTTCTTTACAATGTGTCTTATAAGCTCTTATTTGTTCCAAGTTAAAAACAAATTGTGAATATTATTAAACAAATATATATCAAATATCTGCCATTTATACCAAATTCTCATTTTGTTATTTCTTTTTTACAGTATAGTGAAAAATCATAAGAGATTGCATAAGACTGCCAGGAAATTAGAAAAAAAATGAAAATCAAATACAATTTTCCAACTTTTTGAAACAGCTGTTAGCTTTGTAATCAGAGATATCCATGACTCGTTGTTTATCCTGTGGTTTGACAGTTACTACAACCAACAAATAGAAGCTAGAAAATGATTTCTCCAGATTTATAGCTGTTGAGTTTTTACAGAATTATTTATTCTCTATGTTCCAGACAATCACAGCAACTATAGTAGATGTTCTATAGGAGATATTATAATGTTTATTGTTAAATAATGTATGCATTTTTAAGTGTTTATATTTACCGATTTATTTTATGATGATTGTTTTATATTAATATACTTATAGTTTTTATAAATTGATATTTTTCATAACCAGTAGTTGATCCAAGTGCACTGAAGTCATTGTTTATTATTTTATTGGTTGTTTGTTGAGTTGAGCAGAAGGATTGGCAAAAACAAAGACAATTTTTATTTGTATTTTGACATATACTTCCACAGGTTAAATAGTAAAGTTAAAATGTGATTATGTATACTTTTCTTAGCTTAAGGATGTACTTAGGACTAGGTGATCTTAGGTAAAATTAAATAAATCAAAATAAGCTCAAAATATTGATCGGTCATGGAGCTCCTTTTCGAGATATTTTTTATTTAAAATATGGCAGGACAAGGCTGACTCGTACTTTTACCTTATATTTGCATTGGTATTATTTGGGTCACAAATCAAAAGAAAGAAAATCAAGAATCTGCTAAAATTTTGTCAAATGGACCGTTATGGGCTATTAAGGTGGCTCGGGCGTATTCGAAGTTTCTATCAGAAGTGCCGTATTTTTGGTTATTTTATTCTTCAAAGAAAATGAATCAAATTGGTCGGAAAAAAATAGGGGGTCACGGACCATTTAAGCTCAAAATTTTACTTTTAAACAGGTATGTAAAAGGGACCATTTTTCAATGAAATGATAGGGGAAATAGAGGTGTTGAGATATTTTTTTCGGAATATCAAAAAAACGTTCTATGACAATTGTTCCAAATCTGTAATATGAAAAGCTGGAATACAGCTTCAAAGAATGAGCCAATAAAAAACATAGGTCACCGATAAGGAAAAAAAAATATTTTGCCTTACAACCCAAATTTTGGCGGGAAAATGGTAAAAATGGGTGAAATGTCATTTTGACCCTTTAAAAAATACCGATAATAACGAAAATATTCTATTAGTCACATAACTACAATGATTTAATATTTCTAATCAATCAAAATATGAAAAAACATTACGACAAATACTTTTTTAATTCATGCGTGAAATTTTGCGCAGTCGAATAGTCCCGAGCCACCTTAAGTCTTATATTAAAAGATAAATAGGTGTTATGGGGCAAAATATTTCACCTGATATTGTATGGAAAAACACCAAGGAGTCCCAATATTTGACTAGCTGAAAATTGAATATAAATACAATATTGAAGGACCTTCATGTCAAATCAGAAGTGGGTGGTCCCTAGAAGATTTAAGGCAGGGGATATCCCCTAGAAGATCTACGAGTTTTTATGTGAAAAATTCTGCATTCTGATGTTTTTCTTGTAAATGCCCAAAACAATCTTAAGACTGAAAAAAAATTCTGAACAAAAAGTTCTGCATAGCATACATATAGACAATATATTCAATGACTCATCAGTGGTCCTGATCCAATGACTCATTGGGGGTCTTGATTCAATGACACACCAGTGGTCATGATTCAATGACACACCAGTGGTCATGATTCAATGACTCATCAGTGGTCTTGATTCAATGACTCATCAGTGGTCATGATTCAATGACTCATTAGTGGTCATGATTTAATGACTCATCAGTGGTCTCAATTCAATGACTCATCAGTGGGTTCGATTCAATGACTCATTAGTGGTCATGATTTAATGACTCATCAGTGGTCTCAATTCAATGACTCATCAGTGGGTTCGATTCAATGAATCATCAGTGGTATAGATTCAATGACTCATCAGGTGTCTTGTTTCAATTACTCATCAGCGGTCCCGATTCAATGACTCATCAGTGGTCCCGATCCAATGACTCATTGGTGGTCTTGATTCAATGACACATCAGTGGTCTTTATTCAATGACTCATCTGTGATCTCAATTCGATGACTCATCAGTGGTCTCTATTCAATGACTCATCGGTGGTCCCGATCCAATGACTCATTGGTGGTCTTGATACAATGACTCATCAGTGATCTCGATTCAATGACTCATCAGGGGTCTTGTTTCAATGACTCATCAATGGTCTTGATTCAATGACTCATCAGTGGTCATGATTCAATGACTCATCGGTGGTCTAGATTTAATGACTCATCAGTGGTCATGATTCAATGACTCATCAGTGGTCTCTATGAAATGACTCATTAGTGGTCTCAATTCAATGACTCATCAGTGGTCTCGATCCAATGACTCATCGACGGTATTGATTCAATAACTCATCAGTGGTCTTTATTCAATGACTCATCAGTGGTCATGATTTAATGACTCATCAGTAGTGTCGATCCAATGACTCATTGGTGGTCTTGATACAATGACTCATCAGTTGTCGTGATTCATTGACTCACCAGTGGTCTCTATTCAATGACTCAGTAGTGGTCATGATTCAATGACTCTTCAGTGGTCTCTATTAAATGACTCATTAGTGGTCTCAATTTAATTACTCATCAGTGGTCTCGATTCAATGACTCATCAGTGATCATGATTCAATGACTCATTGGTGGTCTCTATTCTATGACTCATCAGTGGTCTTGATTTAATGACTCATCAGGGGTCTTGATTCAATGACTCATCAGTGGTTATGATTCAATGACTCATCAGTGATCTTGATTTTCACAATTTAAAAACAGAAGAAATGTGCCAGGTATAAAATTTGACTGACAATATCGAATCGTAATAGATGGCTGATGTTGTAATTACTGTGATACATATAGTTTAAATGGTTCATACTAATATCGAAAGGAAATCTTTAATGTTGTCTTTATCAAAACTATATTGTATCTTGGACATTCTTAATACATATATTAGAAAAAAAGTAGTCTTCTTACACTATACGAGAAAAAAAATGTAGGAACAAAGTTTTTATTGATTTAGCCATAGTTAACTGATAAATGGCTGTGATAATGATATTTATCTTTAAAACCATCATATTATAATATTAATTGTGCAATGCAAATTTTTCCTCTGAGTACCCAAATTTTAATATTTTAAAAACCCTATCAAAGTAATCTGTTATGTTTTTGAAAATTAATCATCTGAATGTTTTGTTTTACTGACTTTTTTATTTATATAGTATATTTTTATATATTAAGAATAAAATTATATTTTGTAGCGTAACTGATATATAAAAGAAGATGTGATATGATTGCCAATGAGACAACTGTCCACAAGCATGACAAGAGACCAAAATGACACAGAAATTAACAACTATACGTCACTGTACGGCCTTCAACAATGGGCGAAGCCCATACCGCATAGTCAGCTATAATAGGCTCCAAAATGACAATGTAAAACAATTCTTTTGAGTTCTTTTATTTATAATAAAATATCATCTTATAAAACTTTGTAATTCTGTAACTACATCAGGTATAATTTATAAATATGACAGGAGAGTGTCCAGTAACTGTCACTTATTTAGCAGTTTTGTCCCTTAGCTATAGTCTATACAATTTTAACTTAAGGAAAAAATCATTGGCAAAACATTGTTAAATTTAGGGAATGTCTATTTTTTCTGAACATTATCAAATTCTTCTTACAATCTACTGCTTTGATGGTTTTGGACTAATGTTCTTGCCTCAAACCTTGAAAACTATAAAAGATACGGAAAACATTAATTTGCAGTAATGATAAGCAAGTACTAATAAGTTTACATTGTCCAAATTGTCATTGTCAGCCGACTCCTTATTAGAATAATTGCCCTTTGATGATGATTTTTTACAAATAATTTGCGTGTTTGTCCTATACGACCCCCTCCTTTATATCGTAAAGATTATAACAGATAGATAAAAACTTAAAAAGCAAAAATGATCAGCAAGATAAGATCTATAGTTAGGTCAATATAGAAGAAAATCGTTCTCATTTTAGAGTTACTGCCCCTGAAACAGTATTTTTTACCAGTTTTTAGCTGTGATTATAAACAGTATAGGATCTAAGTTAAGTGTTATTCAAATGTGTTCAACAAAACAGGTAGTATCTATGATGAGCTCATTTATGTATCTACTCTAATATTGAAGAAACATCTGTTGACTTGTTTTTGCAACTATAGCTCCTGAAATATATATAGTAAACCTGACTAAACCGAACCCTTTTAAGATTTGCGATTTTGTTCGGTTTTGGCAGGTTTTCGGTTTTATCAGGTTCACAATGCATAAAATGAGATATGATTGGTCTTCAGAACAAGTTTGGATTAGACCGGTTTCCGGTTTATTCAGGGTTCGGTTTAATAAGGTTTCACTGTATATGTTTTGCAGTTTTTGACTGATATCTCAATAGGAAAGTGTGACATGCAAAATTTATCAGCATCACAAGATCTATTACACCTGAAATATACAGTTTTGTCGGTTTTTTTTTATAACTATAGGAGCTAGGTTATAAACCTTCCAAAATGACTAGTGTGACAAGCTCTAACGTCTATGATATTTAAGCTTGAGACAATCAGTTTTAGGAGTTTTGACATGTTTTTTGCTATTTTGGCTGTTATTTTTATACCCGGTTGTAGCTGGGTTAAATAAGTGAATTGCAAGAATGAAAAGCAACACAAAGAGAAACTTAATTATGTATGTGCATAAAAAAAATTCATCAGAATTTTTCAACCAGGTGACAGGCACAGGTGTGCCGGTTGTTATTAAGTTCACGTGGCCCCAAGGGACATGTGGGAAACTTGCAATAATTTGGGGTACAACTGTTGTCCATAAAATAATATGCTTAACCTTCAAGATCAATATCCACCAAACTTAGACTGAATGATTCTTATATAGGTTAGGGACGACATCAAAAGTTCAATGTAGGATCGATTAAAAGCTTTCATTGGAAAGTGTACTCATATATATGTAGTATAACGAAATTAGAGATCAATATTTTAATAAGATTGTAGCAGAGGGTCACTAATAGGTCTTCAATGCATCAAGAAACTCCCGCAGCCGAATTATACACAACATGCACAAGAAAATAAAACTTGAATTGTAAATCATACAAGACTAACAAAGGCTAGAGGCTCCTGACTTGGGACAGGCGCAAAAATGCGGCGGCGTTAAACATGTGTTTTGAGATCTCAACCCTCCCCCTATACCTCTAGCCAATCTAGAAAAGTAAATGCGTAACAATCAAGATCCATTTTGTTCGTAAATAACTCGATCCTCATGATCCTGTTGTCCTCAAACTGAAGAAATACGTTATCCGGCCTCCTTGATTTGATTTACTGGTCTCGACCTAGAAAAAAAACGTTATACAGAAGTTGAGAGTATTTGATTCTTAAACTAAAGCTAATACATGCTATAAAATGTAAAATTAGATATTAAATGTCATATCTTAATAAGCTATTATGAGCCTCTTGTTTCAGTAAAATAAGCACTGAGATGATTTAAATCACTACTTCTTCTCCTTTTCTTCGTAAATTCCTCCGCAACGGAGCACCCGGTAGTAAAATATAGTTCTTATATTAAAAGAGGAGGAGGTGAAGGGATATATTTACAGGCCATTATTTATCTTTATTAGTAAACTTTAAAACACTAAAAAACAAAGCATTTGCTATGTTAAGAAAGTTTTTTAAAAAGGATGTTGATAAAAATAAGTACGATTGGTGCTCAAGAATTTACAGTGATTATGTTTATATCAGTTTAAATAATTGCATTAATTACACTACTGTAAGAGAGATAACTCTAAATTTTACAGGGCAAATCAGCTTTATTTTTAGAATGTGAAAGAATGAATAACACTGGTGTAAGTTTGAGGTCATATGTCTTTATATGGTCAAAGTTTCTTCCTGGCAGTTACCCAAAGCTGGAGGTATATAACCCTTCAAAATAATATTGATGAAAATATATAAAACAAATGTAAAAAGGTAAGTGTCATGTTTTTGTTTTCAATTCTTAAACCAGAAAAACTGAAAAACTATTTTGATATCAACATGATGAATGATCAAATGAATTAAACATTTTTTGTAGTAAAAAATCTACAACAGACAGTAAGAAAAATCAATGTGTATTTGCTATAAATAAACCTGATAAAAAAGGGGGGATGAATTAATTTTGTTATTTTAAATTTAACTGCAAACTTCCAAGATGTATAATTTGCTTAAATATATGAGAAGTGTATGTAATGTGTTCCAGACCATATGAGTATTTGGACCCTACGCGTATGGTCGGGCCATTTGAGTATATACTCGTTTGGTTATTAACTGGCCGAACAATATGAGTATTCACACCATATAGGTATTTTTCGAATAAATGCAAACTTCTTAAATAGAGAGAGCTTATTCTCTGGTCCAAAATAGGCACTATTATTAGCTAAAATCCTTTTTATTTGTTACAAAATAATTGTCTTGATATATTTGTTGTTTTACCCTCGTTATCTAGAGTCAATTTTAAGCACATCGATCATGTTGATAGTTTGTCCGTACATTAAACCATAAGCATTTTGGGCGTGGACATTTTTTTTTAAATTTCTTCTAATTTCCAATTATTTTCCCCAATAAAACTAGGATAGTGGTAAATCGTATAGCTTTTGATAACTGTAGAAAACAATGTATTGCATTTTACTATAGAAATAGCCCAAATACATTGAAGTTTTATGACTTAATGAATTCAAAAAAATGTTCAGAACTGAACGAACTATGTAAACTTATTAAGGAGATCAATAACAAATTGAATTTTTCTGGGTGAACAATTGTGAATGCCTCTATCTACTTTCGTACATTATTTATTTATGTAATTTTGAAATATGTATAATTATCTCTATACCTTTGTAATTTGGTTTGTGAGAATAAAGATATATATATATAAAGAGCAGTATGAAATGATTTAATAACTTGAATTAATTTGAAGTGATAATGGAATGATAATGAAATTTAATTTACCAAAAAAACAAATTGAAATACCAAATCAAAGTAAAATTAAGTTTACTTCTTTCTTTACCATGTTTACAATGCATTTAGTTATTTTTGGCGTTGACACATTGCATTTCGTAAAGACACATTATAAATCATAATAATTGCATTAAATCTATTTGTTTCATTATAAAACCTTCTTCTGATTGGCTTACTGCAATCTCGCGCTATTCCTTAATCAACTTCATTTCAAAATAAATTGTACATTCATGTTTACACGTGCTTCTACAATAAAGTGCATAGGTAAATTAAATAAAAACTTGATAGAAATCGTGTTTTCATGGTCCTAGCTAAAAAATGTGATTATAAGTATTAAATGCTTCTTTTCGTAACTTCATAGTGTCTCTCGTAACTCTTTTTATGTGGCTTTTGTTTTATATGTGGAATTGTAATATTATGTAAATGTTTTATAAGAGGTGAGACTCAGATAAAATATAGTCTTGTCTTGTCTTGTCTTGTAAAAGCGTTGACCGTGCGCACATTTATAGCATAAAGCGCTTCCGAGCTTTAGCTTCCGCGCTTTATACAAAATGTATTTCGGTCAACGATTTTACACCCCAATGAACATGATGAAGTTACAAAAAGAAGCATCCAATTATTAAATGCAGCAAAACTTTAATGCAGCACGGCTTCTACTATAATTTGAACTTGTGAGTTTTAAAATTCATTTTATATCATTATTAAATAAACGTTACAATGAAAACATGATTATTTAATTTTTAGACACTTTTATTTTTTTACACCTAAATTATTCTTATAGGGGTATGCTTTACGCAATTACTGTTCAACGTTCAGCTAGATATCAAGATTGTAAGTTGTAAGATTGCAACACTTCTACTAATATTAGGAAACCCAACCTCCTGAGAATATGTTATTTATCTGTTGTTTGCAATAAAAAAAAAATGGGTGTTTAATAGGTAAAAACTTCAACCTTCTGTCAACCCCCAAAATATTTCAATCTAAATCAAAGAACAAGTATGGCTGCTTTGGAAGAAACAGAAATGGACACAACAATGAACATGATGAAAAGAATGGAACAGTTAGAATCATCGACAGTTAAATCAGCTGATGAAGAGCCGTCTGCACAACATAGAGATGAAATAAAAGTTATATACTATCTCAGGGATATTAAACGTAAAATGGTAGACGAGTGGAAACAGAAGTTCAGAAAATATGAAGATAGGGTCAAGGTATTACAATGAAATATGTGTATAAAATAGAAATAAATAGATGATGTATGGAAAACATCAATGAAAAACGTCTGTTTTGTATTTTTCAATTCCAATTTAATGAAATCATAGAAATTTCACCAAAATATTAAGAAATCATGAATCTATCAGTACCCATTTAAATGGATGAATCTTTAGTAATTGTATGGTACTAGTTTTTAATAAAATTGAGAATGGAAATGGGAAATGTGTCAAAGAGACAATAACCCGACCAAATAAAAAACAACAGCAGAGGGTCACCAACAGGTCTTCAATGTAGCGAGAAATTCCCGCACCCGGAGGCGTCCTTCAGCTGGCCCCTAAACAAATATATACTAGTCCAGTGATAATGAACGCCATACTAATTTCAAAATACATATTATTGGTTCTGCTACTATATAAAAAATAGAGACTAATGACCTATAAAAGTAAAGAGTACATAATCCAGGCAGAAAACCTGCTTCATTCTTTTCTTACCAGAGTCGTGAGCTTGCTTATCCCCCTGTAATTGGTTTCAATGAAGAAGTACCTGTCGGTACAGGGTTGCTTTCGATATCGTAGAATCTATACATAGAGCTTCGTAGATTTTGGACTACTGAACGTGTATCTCCTAGCTGTTAAACAGTTATTATTTATATTTCAGTCTACAGAGGGTGATATATTTGTTGGTACTCCTGAAGTAGATGCTGTTGTAAGTACTAATAATTTCACATCTGTCTTCCTCAAACCAATATAACTAATTACAGTGGTATCAATCCAGTTCAATGTTAGGAAGCATATGTTTATTAATTTCTTATTTATAATTACAAAGATATGGTGTATCAGTTTAAAACAGTGCATATTTAGAAACACAATAAATGAAAAAAAAAGTTAATTCAGTGAGGCCTTCATGGAGCAAAACGCTCACATCAGTGCAAGTTCAAGAAGTCCCACGCAAGCACCTGCTAGTATTTAAGGATATTTTTGTTTAAAGTGGACCCCCCCCCCCCACAAAAAACACACATGGAGGGTAATATGAGGTGTGTAAGTGGATTTACAGATCGAGAATAAAGGCAATAATGGCAAAAATATAAAGAAAAAGGGATAATGAGGTGCTAAAATGAAAAGATTAGAGAAAAATGGACAAAAAATATAAAGAATAGAGAAAAATGGACATTATAAATAATAAATAGATAATAATGGACAAACAATATATAGAATAGAAAAATAGACGTAATAAATAATAAATAGAGAATAATGAGGTGTTAAAATGTAAAGAATAGAGAATCGGATGATAAAAATATATAAAGAAAAGTGGAAAATGACATGAAAAATTGAAGAATATAGAAATAAAGTAACCCCCTCTTTTCCAGACACTCTTATATCAACAAATTTCTAATTATGTCGGACAAAGAATTCTAAATAGCCAACCAAGGGGCACATCAATATGATGTCCAGTTACAAATATTTGAGGGAATGAAAAAGCAGAGTTATAGCTTAATGACACAAAATCTCTAAATACATTCACCAAACAAGATTAAAACGAAGAAATACATGTATAAGTTTCCTTGCATACATATACGCCGTATATAACTGTAAAAATACGAGTGCCTACATCATGAATACAGGAAATCTTTTATGGTCTGTACATATCATAAGAGACGAGCATTTTAAGGCCAATTATCCGAAGGGAAAAAATAGGTTTAAGAAAAAAATTGGTAAACATAGCTGCAGAAAACCTTTTATTATGGAAATAGCTGTGAATGAATATTTAAAGAATTTTGGCTACATTTAGTTAATTCTTAGTGCAGAAAGGTTGATTCCAGGTAGTGCACATTAATGTTCAATTTAATTTAACAGGTCTCTCCAGCAAATGCCTTTGGATTTATGGATGGTGGGATAGATCGTGTGTTTTCTGAGCTGTTTGGATGGCAAATGTGAGTCTTATATATATCCTTCATTTACGGAAATGTATTGTCATGATTCTCAAGTATTTACTACTAAATTTTAGTCAAAATCAACCTGGCATACATTGAAATAAAGCATTTACTACAGATAATAATAAATAGACTGCTAACGTATGCTTAAATGTTATTCTGGCCTTAAATTTGTTTTCCATGAATTAAAGTTAAGTTCTCAATCTAATTAAAAATCGATCTCTCATCGCTCCTGTTTCTGATATGTCGCGTGGAATATCTAACGAAACCGGCTTTGGGGTCACATGTGAGTGACCTCGTAGGTGTGTCATTTTCGACCAATGAAATCAATTGAGTCTTCCACGATCTTGAAAGTCTAACGTAAGGTAAAGGGATGTTACTCATTTTTTTTACGACGAAATCGTCAGTCAAAATAATTCATAAACTTTTTTGATTGGCTTATTAATAGGTCGTCAACTCATTTGCATATCATTATAAATTCACAACTTTTAGTTCACTCACATGTGACCTCAAAGCCGGTTTCGTTAGATCTCCCACGCGACATATCAGAAAACGGGAGCGATGAGAGATCGGTTTTTAATTAGATTGTTAAGTTCTATGCTACTTCCATGTTCAATGGAGTTAAATTTCTCAAATTACAAAATATATATAAAACTAGGTGCTGTATAAACTGCAATCATGCTATGAGGTATTTAAGATTATTTTAATAATTGATATCTGCCGGATTCCCATTAAAGGAGTTAATCTGATGTACAGTAGTTGTCGTTTGTTTATGTAATTTATAAATATGTGTTTCTCGTGTTTCTGGTTTTTTATATAGATTAGACCGTTGGTTTTCCTGTTTGGATGGTTTTACACTAGTCTAGTAATTTTGGGGCCCTTTATAGCTTGTTGTTCGGTGTGAGCCAAGACTCCGTGTTGAAGGCCGTACATTGACCTATAATGGTTTACTTTTATAAATTGTTATTTGAATGGAGAGTTGTCTCATTGGCACTCACACCACATCTTCCTATATCTAATATGACTAAATTTAAAACAGCAACCATTCATCTTTTGTTTGGGAAGAGGTTGGCTATTTTTTCTCAAGTCAAACAATATTTTCAATATATCAGGAGCAAGACATTATTCACTTATATCAGTGTTCTTTTATATTTTTTGAGGGCTAATTTTCAATAAAAATAAAACTTTTTTTTACTTTCTTTCAGAAGTATTTATTTCAAGAAGATTTAGAATAAAAAAAACCTTTCAGTTAAAAAAAACTTGACTCTCCCTTCTAGGAGATAAATGGACAGTGTCAAAACTCTTTAAAACAGTCATAATATACTGCTATCACTTTTCTTGGTGTTCTGACCCTGTTCGAATAGCACTATTAACTCTTGATCTATGGATGTAAGTGGAACGTCATCAGTATTTCACATGCTGATTTATCCGTATTATAGGGCTAATTTGCGCATATAATTTAATAATTATAGAGTATATTGATCATCTAAACGAGATTGATTTTCTTGGTTGAGCCGGTACGGCGAAAGAGAGAAAAGCAATCGAGTTGAGATGGCCAGTGATAATCTGTGGGTCATCTGTTTATCGCTATTTTACCTATGACAACGTTGTCAATAGCCATTATCGCTATTTTGTGCATTTTTCCTTTGATCTTTTTTTGTGATAATTTTTCATATCATGCTACTCGCTTGAGATAGAAATATATCGCTAAAACTAAGGAGGTACGTGGCGTTGCTAATGAAACTGACATGAAACGGACAACGTCGTTATATGTAAAAAAGCGATAAACAGATTATATCATTGCTCATCCAAACTCAATTGCTTTTCTCGCTTTCGCCGTACCTGCTCACTTTAGCGAGAAAACTTCAATCTCGTTGAGATGATCAACGATAAATTGTTTACCTTTTCTTCAGGCAAGAACGGATACAGAAAGTAATAAGGGATCAGTTTGATGGAGAAAACTTTGTGGTGAGAAGAGTACAACTTTGTTAGAATTAGTTAGTAATCTCGGACTACATATGCCCAGGGACATACATTGTATATATTGATATATACTGTTCCCAGATATGCCCCAGCTTAAAATATATTACGGCAAATTCTGCATTTTTTTAAATTTACAAATGGCCGTTGAAATGGACATATCTCAAGAACGGCGAAGGTGA
This sequence comes from Mytilus edulis, assembly GCF_963676685.1. NCBI lineage: Eukaryota > Metazoa > Mollusca > Bivalvia > Mytilida > Mytilidae > Mytilus > Mytilus edulis. Next base: position 79,566,261 of record NC_092353.1, on the reverse strand, counting down.
CGCCATAGCCCAAATTCGAAATTGATATGTATCTTGGTGAATTTTTAATTTTAAATAATTACATTAGATGTATGTTTCATTATAATATTTTATTCTGATTGGCTAACTGCACATCACGTGTTATTCCGTAAGCAGTTGCATTGCTCAATACAACTTTTCACTCATGATAACACGTGCTCCAACAATAAAGTGCACAGGTAAATTAAATAATAAAATATATAAAATTCGTGTTTCCATGATCATAGCTAAAAAATGTAATTATAAGTATTGAATGCTTCTTTTAGTAACTTTATAGGGTTGTAAAAGCGTTGACCGTGCGTACATTTTTAGAATAAAGCGCTTCCGTGCTTCATACAAAATGTACTTCGGTCAACGCTTTTACACCCCAATAAATTTACAAAAAGAAGCATTCAATTCTTAAATATATAAGCGTACTAGCTGAAATTCTTGTCTGTTCTACTTATCATGATCGAATGTATGTTGTAAGTTTGTTACATGAAGGTTAACTACCTCATCAGATCTAACCATGAATTTTTTTGTCAATGAGTGCATTTGGGATTTAATATTGATGGTAGGTCTTTCCAAGAACATATATATTGACTACTATTAAATATTCTGTTCACGGGGTCTTTCATAATAACTGTCTAAAAATTCAATATATTCAAAACTTGTATTTGGTGCATGACATATTGCATTTATAAAATGCATTAAAAATTGTAAAATGATTTAAACAGGAAAGCAACAAACAGCCTGATTTATGCAAGAATAATTAATAAAAACACAAAAACAGTTATTTTAACAACCACTAAATTAAGGCATCTGATTTCATGCGTCTTCTGGTTGTGTTGGCATCTACACGGTAACCTTATTTTATTCAATTTTTGTATTTTGTAGGGAAACGCAATCATTATTCCAGCCTATGACAAAGATCCAGACAAAGAACACATTCAGAAGTTAAAGACCAATAACATAAGTAATGGTAAACCAATCAAATACCTCATACACGTCCCGACAATGAGAGTACCAAAAGATGTCATAAACTCAACTAATGCTTATCTGTCCTTTAGAGGAGTCATTTTGGCAGGTATTAACATATACACATGGAAAAAAGTATTTCAACACCAAATTGAAATTGAAATTAAAAAAAAAACACTCTTTATTTTTTTGTGATATAATTTGGTAAATAGAACTAGTTAAACATTATTTAAGTATCACCTGAGTTTAATCAATAAATATCGATAAGTTTTTATCTGCACATGCAGCTACTGTACCCGTAAACAACAAAACAGATGTTTTTACCCTCATTGTTTTCAACACTTTAAATAACCAAGTTTTTAAAGTTATGTGATTGACACCTTCTAATGGGTCCCTGACAACTCTTAACTGCAGCAAGATGGCAGATTATCAGCATAAGAGAAGCAGGGATGTCGCTGTACGTATTGTTGGTCATCACCATTCCACTATAAGTCGTTTTGAGAAAAAAAATCAGGCAATACACGCTGTTAAAGACCTTCCGTGATAATGAAGATCCCCTTTACCATTTGCTAGAGAAAATCAAGCATAATGAAGGTTGGTCAGAAGTGTTATATGTCAGTTTGGTATGGCAAGTCGTTTGGTAAAGTTAACATACTTTTATGAGAGTTATCTCTCCTTAACCAGTCTTTGGTGTATTCATGCGGATTGCATTCCGTATTTGTATGATATGTTAGTTTATGTTGTTCTCTTGATTTATTGTTATGATACCATGTAGATGTGTTTTGGAAAAATAGAACATTATTATCTTGAAATAGTTATATTATTTATGCCAGATTGCAACATAAAATGGTGGAGGAACCCGGTTGTTAGTAAGAACATTCAAACACATTACTTATAACAAAACAACATCTATTTAAGCACGATCCTGTGAAATTAACCCCAGTGGGAAGGCGGCCATGCGGTCGGACACGTGGAAGTATTGCATTTTCTTGCGTACATAGCCTATGGAAAATCATTGGTAGACTTTGAACTGATTATTATAATTTCGATGTATTACGATTGGGATGATGATAAAGTAAGGTACAGTGACAGTGAGGAAGACTTGTACATAAACCCTTCGTATCGAGATATAACAATTCTAGACAATACTTTTGTAAACACATACCTTACAACATCGATAAACCATGATTCCGCAAATATACCTGCCTTCAATGATTTACCTAATTCTTTGAACGATCAACCCAATAAAAGCAAACCACCAAAGAAAAACATTATGGACAAATTAGCCTCCTGTAAAAAGTTTTCCGGATACCCCAAAGACAATGGCTCAAAATTTATAAAAGAATTTGAATCCTTTGCCACTCTCCATGAGCTTGATGATGCCAAAATTCTAGCAGCATTTCACCTCCATCTTCAGGGCCCCGCGCTAACATGGTACAACGGACTAACTTCTGATTTAGACTGGCAAACAATTAAAGAACTTTTTAACGCTAAATATGTTAAATTCAACTGGGAAAATCCATCCGTCGTTATTGAAAATCAGTTATTCAATAGTTTGAAATTAAACCCCGGACAAGAGATTGAAGATTTTTATTGTCAGCTCGTAGAAAAAGCGGACTTGCTTTCCAAACCTGAACACGAAGTCATGTCAAAATTTGTTGATGGGTTGCCTGACAAACTTGCATTTTATGTCCGCGCAAGTAAACCAAAAGATGCATCAGACGCATTAACACTAGCAAAAACAGGCGAGGCGTATAAATACAGGGAATGTGAAAATACAGTTGCCGCCGCACGAAATATTTCAACAAGCCAATCCGAAATTTCGAGTTTAAGATCTCAAATGAATCAGCTGACCGATCTCATGAATGATATGAAAACACAAAAACAAACAGACTACAATGTAAAACCACCTATGGGCTACAATAATTTTTCTCACAACACATATCCAAGCGCACCACGTCGAAATTTGCCCTGCTATAAATGTAATGCAACAGGACACTTCAAAAGAAATTGTAATTGGAACGGTACGGGAAATCTCTCTCCTCAAAACATATGCCAATTATGTTCTCAAAATGGACATGTTGCTTTGCAGTGTTTTATTTTCGGACAAACAGTTCAACACAATGACACTAACATGCAATGCCAAATATGCAGACAGACGGGACATTCGGCAAAAGAATGCGGTCAACTTCAGAAGGGAAACTCTTTCCTCCTGGGGGCCACACAGCACGCTCCCCTAGGAGACCGTCCATAAGTGCTTCAAGAATTCGGAGTAGATCTAGATCTCGTGTAAATAAATGTATGAATGTAAATAAAGATTTTTGTGTTGAGAATATGACATTGTATACTGGTGAAAATGATGTAATTACGTCATCCGAAAATGATTCTGGTACTGATTCCTTCATTTCTTCGGACTCTAAATTTTTATATTTAACTGTTCGTTTTGATTCTTTGAAAGTTTCTGCATTGGTTGATACAGGAAGTTCAGTGAACATTATTTCAGAACAACTTTATGATTCGTTGCCGTATAGTAAGAAGTCAGATTTTAATGCAGATGTTCGTGAGTCCATTGTTTTAGCTAACAGTCAAAAGATTGAAGTTGTTGGTACGGCTTACGTACAAATGAATATTTCAAGAGCCAATCATCGTGTTTTTACTTATATTTTGAAAATGTCATCACATCCTATTATTTTGGGAACAAACTATTTAATTGCGAATAAAATGGTGATTGATTTTAGTGAAATGTCCGCTGTTCCAAAAACATCAAATGTATATTGTACAAAAAGGACAACGATTTTACCACATACAGAGACAATTATATGGGGAAAAGTTCCGTCAAATATTTATTATGGAAAACAAGGAATTTGTACGTCTAGTAAATATATTGTATCTAGAGGATTGGTTATTTCTAAAGGAGTCGTTTCTGTGTCAAAAGGTAGACTTATTCCAATTAAAATATTAAATCCAAACAGTTGTAGTATTGACTTGTATAAAGGAAAAACATTAGCTATGTTTGACGAAATTACATCTGAACACTCGCTTCTTCCGTTCAACGATACTACAGATCATTGCGTTCAAAACGTGAATTTGATAAACGATACAAATAGTGTAAACAGTAAAAGTGACCCGGTTAGGCTTGATTCTACTGTACAATCCGAGAACAACAACACGTTTAACAGTGAAATCACGGATTTTATTGCGAATTTTCTGTTTGAAAAATCTAATTTGGACAAAGTTCAGCGTAACGATTTACACAAGTTTTTGTACAACAATAAAGACATTTTTGTGACAAAGTCAGATCCTGCTTTAGGATTCACGGATTTAGTTAAACATAAAATACTGTTGAAACCTGATGCCAAACCGAAGTATCAGAAACCTTATCGTTTGTCGCCCGATAAAAAGGACGTTTTAAGGCATCATTTGGACAATTTGCTTGAGCAAGGAATTATTTCTCCTGTATTTCCAGATGAAGACCTACCGATAACAAGTCCGATTGTGCTAGTTACTAAGCGTGTACATGGAACAAAACAAGGACCTCCATATGACAAAGACTCCAGTCTTTCGCAATTTCGTTTTTGCTGCGACTTCAGATATCTAAATTCTCAGTGTAAAATTTTCTCATATAATATACCGGATTTACAAGACTTAACAGAATCTTTTTCACAAAGAAAACCAAATTTCATAACATCCATTGACATGAGTTCCGGATTTTTCCAAATGAAAATAGACCCTTCAAGTTCGAAATATACGGCTTTCAATACATGTTTTGGGACATACAAATTCAATCGATTACCCATGGGACTTAGCTCAGCACCGAACTCGTTTCAACTTTTAATGGACAAAGTTTTGTCCGGACTAACTTTCAGGTCATGTCTTTGCTATTTGGACGATGTGTTAATCTGTTCAGAAACATTTCAAGAACATATTAATGACTTGACCGATGTATTCAATCGTTTTAGAAGTGCTGGTCTTAAACTGAACCCGAAAAAGTGTCAATTTGCAGAACAGTCATGTATATTTCTTGGACACCATATTTCGTCAAAAGGAATAAAACCGCCCCCAGATCGTGTTCAAGCTTTACAAACATATCCGTCACCTCGAAATTTAAAAGAACTCCGCAGAGCTTTAGGTTTATTTGGATGGTTCCGAAAGTTTATACCGAACTATAGTGAAATAACTCAATCATTGACAAAATTATTGCGAAAAGGTGCCTTATTTCAATGGAACAAAGAACAAGAAACGGCATTAAATGCACTTAAAACACGTTTACTCAACTCGGAAATCTTAGCCTTTCCTCAATTTAACCTTCCGTTTTATTTGGCCGTTGATTCATCTTCAAAAGGGATAGGATATATGTTGTACCAAAAACATCCTGATGAAAATAAAAACATTGAAAAAGTTAGAGTAGTCCGTTTTGGTTCGAAAGCTTTAAATCATTGGCAAAGGTCATACGGTCCAACTAAACTCGAGCTATTAGGAGTCGTTACAAGCGTTACTGATTGTTCAAGTTACCTAAGAGGCAATGAATTCATCGTTGAGTGTGACCACAAAGCATTGCGACCGCTAATTGAAAAACAACTGAAAGGAGCGATATATGATCGTTGGCTTGCAATATTACAACAGTACAATTTCGAAATTCGTTACAAACCAGCCGCGCAAATGCAAGTACCGGATGCACTATCTCGTTGTATTGGAAGTGATGTGTCCGGTGAGAATTCAAGTCCGGCTGAAGATGACCTCTTTTTCCCGTATGTTCAGGAAACGACAGGACAAATTAGTATTTTGAATCCCGCTGAGAACAATACACAAACTTTAAACTTTATCGACTTTGAAACAGAAGAAACCGATCATGACGCAGGATATACAGCCGATACCGAAGATGAATATATTTCTCCAAAATTTAGCGAAAATCATTGCGTTAGTACAGTATTTACATTGCCTAAATATAGACCGATTGAACAGACCGAGGACAAAGTGAATCATATTGAATCTTTCGGTTCTCCGTGTGAAGATACAACTGCGCTTTTGAAACCGACGTTGCAACAAAAATGTAAACATTCCGCCGATGCTCAGGACGTAGCAAAGGTGGAAACTGAATGTATTACTGAAGATCAATGTTTTGCACTTAACAACATAGACAATATTAGTATGTTAAAACCGTTGGAACCCATAGATAGTCCTTATTTGATAAATGAGAGTGCTCATGATAAACAAGGCAATGTTTTGCATGAGTTTGACCCTTTGAAAGTTAAGACACAAGATGAACCATTAAACGACGAAATAGATTGCAGTTCCGCGTTGAACTTGCACGAGCGTGAATGGTTGAAATTCACAAATGCTTCTAATTTAAATGACATTTCTGTAAATGCAGTGCAGAAAATTTTATTAGGTGAAAAAAGTGACAATGAACTTACAAATGAAAGTCAAAAGAATAATGATATATCGACAGAGGACGATACATCGATTGAAAATAAACCTGTTCCGATAGTTTCAAGTGACGAGGAACTTGTAAAACGAAGTATAGAACTATTTAAGCGAAGCGATTTTAGTCCAGATAGTGTGAAAGAATTGCAACAAAATGATGTTAATTTACGACAAATTATTAACTATCTTGAAAATGGAATTTTGCCACATTTACAACGAGATGCACGACGGCTTATACTACGTTCTGCAGATTATTCACTGATGAATAATTTGCTTTTTCACACCCGAAATGCTAAGTGTAAACGAACTAGTGACCACATGCCAAAATATCAGTTAGCTTTACCGAATATACTCATAAGACCAACTATGGAAATTTTTCACGATTCGCCTATGGGAGGCCATGGAGGCATACAAAACACTATAGATTTAATAAGTGAGCATTTTTATTTCGACAAATTGCCATCTCTTGTAACCGAATATGTCAAATCCTGTCATGACTGTCAATCTAGAAAAATGACAAAAGCTCATACTAAAACTGGAATTATATCGTACCGTACACCTTCTGGACCATTTCAAATATGGCAAGTTGACCTCTATGGACCTTTACCGACATCACAAAGATCGTATACACACATTTTATCAGCTATAGATATGTTCAGTAAATTTGTATATAATGTGCCTATTCCAAACTGTGACGCAATGACAGTTTCATATGCTCTTTTTGATATGTTTTGTCAATTTGGTGTTTGTGACACAATTATATCTGACAATGGAAGTGAGTTCATTTCAAACTGTACTAAGGAAGTTTGTAAATTGCTTGAAATTCGTCAAAATTTTACGCCCAGTATGATACATCATTGTTTAGGAGCATGCGAGAGAACTCATCGAACGTTAGCCGAGAGACTAACTCCATACATTCAAAAAGGAACGCAATGGGACAGTGTGCTACCTGCCATTACGTTTTCAATGAACGCCTCGATAAATTCCTCTACAAAGTATTCGCCTTATGAGATTATATATGGAACAAGACCTAAATTTCCGCTTTGTTTGTCACATCAAACCGATTTCTCAACTTTACCCGACGATTATCGTGACTATGTAGAAAAACAGGCCAAAAAGTTAGATATAATTAGAGAAGAAATTCGTACAAATGCGCAACGATCAGGAGAACTTATGATGGATCGATATAACAAAAAGACTAATCCGTTGTGTTTATCTGTTGGAGACTATGTATATATGCTTAAAGAACCGAGTGGCCCAGGACGAAAGTTTCAACCAAAATACAGTGGACCCTTTATCGTAAACGCTATAAAATCACCTCACATTGTGAATCTTAAAGAACCATCTTCCGGCAAAATTCTTAAATATGACACACATTTGGATAGACTAAAAATTGCATATGTTCGTGCACCCGAACCGTCAGACTATTTCTTATCAAAAGTTCATACAGCCGAAATTAACCGTGAATCAGATGATCCTACTACAGACAGTGATTCAGAACATACAGAAGCTATTCTACCGTTAACACAGACTCAGCCGGTTGTCAGACGTTCAACACGAACTCGAAAACGTCCTATTCGTTTTCAACTTTCCACTTTAGATACAAACTCGTCCGATGAATTTACGACCCAATCAGACACTTATTATAAAGTTAAGAGAATTTTGTCTCAACGCAAAATAAATGAAAAAACTGAATACCGTGTGCAATTTAAAGGCGAACCGGCACAAAATGCGTTGTGGATTCCATTTGAACAGCTAAATGAACATACAAAGAAGATGGTACAGTCGAAACCACCGCCATTTGCTGACTAATTGTGTATTTTTTTAGAATAAAGTGTGTTCATATGTTTTATGGCATTTAAAACCATGTAAATTTTTGACAAGAACTATTTCAAGGACAAAATTATTTTAAAAGTACAATGTGTTTAATTTTAATTTCGGAACATTAATAATATGTGTATAAATTGTTAGTGAAATGTTTTTGAGAAAAAGAAAAGAATATTGACAATGTAATCGATGGGTGTCATTTGATCGAAGAAAAAGAAGTATTTTGTAAATAGATTTGTTGAAATATTGTTGAAGTATTACTCTGTAATAAGAATTTGTTTTATAAAAAAATATCGAGAGAATATTTTCGTAAATATTGCTATGATAGCAGTTTTAAATGATTTTTACTTCAAAGTTACTGGTTTTTTTTAAATTTTGTTGAAGTTTTATTCTTAATTGTATTTTTTTTAGTTACGGATCAGTTACGATTTGAGAAGAAAAGTTAATTTAGTAGAGAAAGTTTTGAATTTAAGTAATTCATTTTATTGAAGAAATATATATTTTAGAGTTTGCTTTCAAATGAATAGTCAATTTTGAAGTTTGACAAAAAGCAAATATTGCATTTAGGCAATTAAAATGAAATTACTGCGTTTTAATGAGCATTTACAGTGTTGTCATTTGTAATGACGGATTTGGTGTACAATACCAGAAATAACCTATTTGTTTATGGTTATATTTTTTGAGGCAGCGTAAATGGCCATTGTGTTGCTTTAATTGTATTTCCATTTAATAAGAGCCAGGGTCTCTGCTGGTGTCATCATTTATTAAAGTTTGCTCTATATAACCAATTTTATTATGGAAGATGCAGTAGGAAGTAATTTTTATTTTGAGTATAGTCAAAGATTTTGATATTGATTGAATGAATAATAGCTTGGAAGAAATAAAAAGCCATAATTTTTATGAAATTAATTATTTTTTGAACTATTTTAAATGACCAAACGCCTTGACCATTGAAAACAAACGGGGTTTGTTTATTTGTTCGGGGGGATGTTATATGTCAGTTTGGTATGGCAAGTCGTTTGGTAAAGTTAACATACTTTTATGAGAGTTATCTCTCCTTAACCAGTCTTTGGTGTATTCATGCGGATTGCATTCCGTATTTGTATGATATGTTAGTTTATGTTGTTCTCTTGATTTATTGTTATGATACCATGTAGATGTGTTTTGGAAAAATAGAACATTATTATCTTGAAATAGTTATATTATTTATGCCAGATTGCAACATAAAAGAAGGAAACCCATTGCAAACAAGACAATCCTAAAAAGAGAGTGGTGGCCATACAGGAGCCTTTTAACAAGAACTGTTCGAGATCAACTCATCGCTACTGGTTATCGTGCGATAAGACCATTTCGGAGACCTTTGCTAACGAACAGACACACAGTTTTCCGTATCTAATGTAGTGCAGAGCTCGCCAAAGTTGGAAATTAGCATCGTGGAGGAAGATCCAATGTTCAAATGGAATTTGGTTCATCTTCCTTGGCCCGATCGTAGCCCGACTTTGAACCATATCGAGCATATATGGGACACTATTGGGCGGACAGTGCGCAAAAGGACACCCCATTTCAAACACATCATGAAATAAATAATGACCTTCATCAGAAATTGTTGCTGCTACCTTAGCAACAAATTAGTCGATTTATGGCAGGAATCAGAAGACGTTAAGATGCGGTTATCCGTTTGAATGGAGGCTGCGCACAAAGTACTAATTCTTTGGCATATAACGATCTACCATGATGTGAACAGTCATCTGAAGATTAACTTTGAGATGTCTGACATTGTAAAAAGTACAAGAGGCTGTCACAACGACAGCAAACCGGATTTATTAATATTTATTTGTGTCCTGGCAATATCACAAGAACCATATCTGATGAATGGTGAAAGTGAAAATCGTCAATATCAAATTTGACCTCCATTTTGTCATTAGTATCAACATATTAAAATTTGAAAAGCTTAGATTGAATTATGGTTCATGAGTAAATGCAACAACGTGAATGGAAACGCCATTTTACAATCTTTCAAGAACCATAACTCCTGAACGGTAAAAGTCAAAATCGTCATTATTGAACTTGACCTCTATTTTGCCATCAGTAACAACATATAAAAATTTCAAAAGCTTTGGTTGAATGGTTCATGAGAAAATGCACGGACACGACTGGAAACACCATTTTTCAATCTTTCAAGAACCATAACTCCTGATTGGTAAAAGTCAAAATCGTCTTTATTGCACTTGACCTCTATTTTGTCATCAGTAACAATATATTAAAATTTGGGAAGCTTTGGTAGAACAGTTCATGCGTAAATGCACGGCCACGACTGGAAACTTCATTTTTCAATCTTTCAAGAACCATAACTCCTGAACGGTAAAAGTCAAAATCGTCATTATTAAACATGACCTCCATTTGGTCATCAGTAACAACATATTAAAATTTGGGAAGCTTTAGTAGAACAGTTCATGCGTAAATGCATGGACACGACTGGAAACTTCATTTTTCAATCTTTCAAGAACCATAACTCCTGAACGGTAAAAGTCAAAATCGCCATTATTGAACTTGACCTTCATTTAGTTGTCAGTAACAACATATTAAAATTTTAAAAGCTTTGATTGAACGGTTCATGAGTTAATGCACGGACAACATTTGATTGCCGCCCGCCCGCCCGCCCGCCCGCCCGCCGTACATCCCCAAATCAATAACCGACATTTTTGTCACAAAAATCCGGTTAAAAATCACAAAAATACTGAACTTAGAGGAAGATCAATTGGGAAAGTCCATAATCACATGGCAAAATCAAATAACAAAACGCATCAAAAACGAATGGACAAAAACTGTCATATTCCTGACTTGGTACAGGCATTTTCAAATGTAGAAAATGGTGGATTAAACCTGGTTCTATAGCGCTAACCCTCTCACTTTAATGACAGTCTCATCGAATTGTAAAGTTCGACTACAGTAAAAGTTGTAAAATGCATTTTTTTGTACAAAAAACAATTCATTTTGTTATTAAAATTGTGGTTATATAAATCATTTTTTTTTTCAAACATTTTTTGTTCTTTTCAATGCCAATGTTATCATAAACTATGTTTCAATAATATTATACACATATTTTATGATATTTCATCCAAAAAAAGAGGCTGATTTTTCAAGTTTTAACAAATCAAGGTGTTGCAATACTTTTTTCCATGTGTATAGATTAGTAAATCATTACTCATACTACATCACAATCTAATTGAAAACCGATCTCTCATCGCTCCCGTTTTCTGATATGTCGTGTGGGAGATCTAACAAAACCCGCTTTGAGGTCACATGTGAGCGAACTTGAAGTTATGAATTTACAATGATATGCAAATGATTGACAACCTATAATAAGCCAATCAAAAAGTTTTATGAATTATTTGGACTGACGATTTGTTTGTAAATGCAATAAGTAACATCCCTTTACCTCATGAAAAACTTTTAAGATTGTCGAAGGCTCATTTTCATTGGTCGAAAAAGACACATCTACGATTTCACTCACATGTGACCTCAAAGCGGGGTTCGTCAGATCTCCCACCCGACATATAAGAAAACGGGTGCGATGAGAGATTGGTTTTTAGTTAGATTGACTATATCACTAGCTCAGCCAATGCATCCATCTTTAAGAGGAGTCATTTTGTCAGGTATTAACATAGATTAGTAAATCATTACTCATACTATATCACAAACTCAGCCAATGCTTCCGTCTTTAAGAGGAGTCATTTTGGCAGGTATTAACATAGATTAGTAAATCATTACTATGTACTATATCACAAACTCAGCCAATGCTTCCGTCTTTAAGAGGAGTCATTTTGGCAGGTATTAACATAGATTAGTAAATCATTACTATGTACTATATCACAAACTCAGCCAATGCTTCCGTCTTTAAGAGGAGTCATTTTGGCAGGTATTAACATAGATTAGTAAATCATTACTCATACTATATCACAAACTCAGCCAATGCTTCCGTCTTTAAGAGGAGTCATTTTGGCAGGTATTAACATCGATTAGTAAATCATTACTCATACTATATCACAAACTCAGCCAATGCTTCCGTCTTTAAGAGGAGTCATTTTGGCAGGTATTAACATAGATAAGTAAATCATTACTCATACTATATCACAAACTCAGCCAATGCTTCCGTCTTTAAGAGGAGTCATTTTGGCAGGTATTAACATAGATTAGTAAATCATTACTCCTACTATATCACAAACTCAGCCAATGCTTCTGTCTTTAAGAGGAGTCATTTTGACAGATATTTACATATCTATGTAAATCATTTCTGATTCTATTACTTTGATTATTATGCTTTTCTTTTTTTAGCACGTTAACACGGGTTTATTCTTCTCATATATGTTATGATGGTATGATACTAAACCCAACTGGAAGGATTGTGCCTGATATTCATATGATGAAATCATAATCTTTCAATCAGTTTAATTGAAGTCTGGAGCTGGCAAGTCAGTTATTTGCTAGTATTCTGTTGTTATTTATGTATAATTGTCATTTTGTTAATTTTCTTTGGTTACATCTTCTGACATCAGACTCGGACTTCTCTTGATCTGAATTTTAACGTGCGTATTGTTATGCGTTTACTTTTCTACATTAGCTAGAGGTATAGGGGGAGGGGTGAGATCTCATAAACATGTTTAACCCCGCCGCATGTTTGCATCTGTCCCAAGTCGGGAGCCTCTGTTAGTCTTGTATTATTTTTAATTTTAGTTTCTTGTGTACAATTTGGAGTTTAGTATGACGTTCATTATCACTGAACTAGTATATATTTGTTTAGGGGCCAACTGAAGGACGCCTCTGGGTGTGGGAATTTCTCGCTACATTGAAGACCTGTTGGTGACCTTTTGCTGTTGTCTTTTCTATGGTCCGGTTGTTGTCTCTTTGACACATTCCCCATTACCATTCAAAATTTTAGCATATTTTAATACATCTGGTGAGCTGATAAAGGTTATGACCCTTTAATTCACCCAATCATCTTACTGAGACCACATGTTGGTTAAATTTTGTTATACAATAGGTTCTGAAAAGTAAAAATGACCATAGAATTAGAGAAATACATCTACTCATGAGTTTGTATATTCCATTGCAGTACAGAAGCACAACAGAAACCCAGAAAATCAGCCAATCAGAAGGGTGCTTTGTCCAGGTCTTGGGACTGCTGTTGGTAGAATGCCATTTAACAGATGTGCTTTTCAGGTTTATATAATTACATTTTGTACTTCATATACCAGAAATGAACTCAATTTATAAGACCCTACAGGGCATGGTCAATACAATTTGCAATTCACACTAGCAGAGCCTGTAAAATATATATCGATGATATTTTCCTATAGGCTTGTTTTTGAAGAAAATATTATTTCCTCAAAAACGTTAAATTTGAATTTGACTTTTAATTAAAGAACCTTAGTGAGCACCCTCACATACCCCACGTCCCCACATTGTCATTGGAGAAATTAAATAAGTATAAAAAAAAAAAATTGTATAAGAAAAAATACTGAATAATAATTTCCTGTCAATATACACCTCTACATAGTATGTCCTTATTATCTACAACATTTCATGAAATTCTGTTGTGTTTTCAGAGGAGTTGAGATGACAAACTGTTGCAGAAGTAAGTTCAAAGGGGCATAACTCCTAGAAAAAAAATTGAATCGTAATTTCCTGTTGATATGCACATTTACGTAGTATGTCCTTATTATCTACAAAGTTTCATGAAATTCTGTTGTGTGGTTTCAGAGGAGTTGAGATGACAAACTGTTGAAGTAGTACCTTAAAGCAAATAAGTTCAAAGAAGTGTAACTCCTAGAAAAAAAATTGAATCGTGATTTCCTGTCGATATGTACATCTACATAGTATGTCCTTATTATCTGAAAAGGTTTCATGAAATTCTGTTATGTAGTTTCAGAGGAGTTGCGATGACAAACTGTTGCAGTAGTACATTGAAGCAAATAAGTTCAAAGGGGCGTAACTCCTAGAAATACAATTGAATCATAATTTCCTGTCGATATGCACAACTACATAATATGTCCTTTTCATATAAAAAGATTTCGTGACATTCTGTTGTGTGGTTTGAGAGGAGTTGCGATGACAAACTGTTGCAGTAGTACATTACAGTAAATAAGTTAAAAGGGGCGTAACTCCTAGAAAAAAAATTGAATCGCAATTTCCCGTCGATATGCACAACCACATAGTATGTCCTTATTATCTGAAAAGGTTTCGTGAAACTCTGTTGTGTGGTTTGAGAGGAGTTGCGATGACAAGAAACAGGACTGACGGACGGACAGACGGACGGGTCAAAAACATTATACCCTCAGCAACTTCGTTGCATGGGGTATAATTAAGTGTTAATTACAAAAAGAAACAATATATGTCTACAATAAACCAACTTTTGTTCAAATTTATCCATTTCTATCCAAGTTTTCATGATTTCTTAACTTTGCTGATGATCCAAGAGTTGAATGAAATAAAATGAATGTGTTTACCTGTAGAAAGCTTGTTTTGATATAAAGTTTAAAATTGGTAGAAATACTATGTTTTAATGATGTAGAAAAATAATTGAACAAGTCGGAAAATATCAAGGTATGATAAAATTAATCTTTTTTCAGATGGTTCAAGCTTTTGAAATATTTGACTTGAGATTGAATGACAAACTTATGAAACCAGACAAGTTATGGGATGTAAGAGCACATGACAAAATGATGCAGGAGGTATGTTGAGTTAAAATTTATTTTATTTATTAGGTATTGGCTATTCCTAAATTAAATCTAATGAGGATTACTATAATACTATTAAAGAACTTTTTAAAATTGATTCAGTTTTCCCCTTAACCTTACCACCATACAATTCAAGTGCCAATATGCCCAAGAATCAGGCTTATAAAACATGACGAACAAAAATTCTACTCAATAAAATTGAGAAAGGAAATTGGGAATGTGTCAAAGCGACAACAACCCGACCATAGAGCAGACAACAAGTTGACATTAATTTATGTTCAAATTGTAGTGCACTATGAAAACAAAATTGTTTCCTATGCTTGTTCTAGTAAATCAAGATATAATTCGGTTGAAAGGCACTAAAAAATTACAATTAAGGGGAGATAACTCAGTATTTGCTAACATTCTAACTAAACGTTATCTAGAGATTTCTTGATTTACCAGACAAGCAAAAGACTTCAATTTCTAACACAAGGTGTAACATTTTTTAGACAACAGTTTTTTAACATGCAAAATAATGTTGAACTTTCTGAACAAATTTCATATTGATGGATATATTAGACAAAAGTATGTTTTTCAAATTGTAATGCTGTTTTATCACAAATGCCAAATTTAATATTCTAGTTAAATTTCCTGAGCATGACATTAAAATAGTTTAGGTACTTTATGTAATTTACCATGTCCAGAAAAAATATATTGACATAAAATGAAAGAATTCTTGGGGTCAACATAGTAACCAACATTAGAAAGGTGTGCAAGAACTTGAATTTTGTAAATATTTATGATTTAACCAGATTATTTGCCATTTCAGTACAATGAATGAATATACATCCCAACTGAATGAAAAGAGGCAACTTTGTTCTAGCTTATTAGGAACAACTAACCTGAAAGGGCAAAGATCTTCATACAGACTACTTATTTATTAGATTGATATGTTATGGAGACCAAACCAAATGAGTTTTTTTTTTATACAGAGACACTTCAAATATATATGGTGGCCGGATGCGGCTATTTCGCGTTTTCTCCTTTCACTTTCACGCGAAATCGAGAAATCGGGAAATCGAGAAAGCGAAATTGCAAAATCGAGAAATCAGGAAATCGAGAAATCGAAAACGTGAATTCGAGAAATCAAGAAAGCAAAAACGAAATCGAGAAAGCGAAAACGCGAAATCGAAAAATCTATTTCATCTCGCGTTTTCGCTTTTGGGTTTTTGCTTTCTTGATTTCTCGATTTCGCTTTCTTGATTTCTCGATTTCCCGATTTCTCGATTTCGCTTTCTCGCGAAAAGGCGAAATGGCCGCATCCGGCCACCATAAATATAAGTGTTGAAAATTGACGCAATTTTAACATGCAAATCAATTCTGAAACGCTGAAAGACAAGAAAGCTATCACTAATCCAATGCCAGAAAGTTGTCAGGGACCTTATAATGAAACTTTTTTTTAGTTTTTATTCTTTATATTACCCAAATATATATGTAATGGGTTTTTTATAATTTGTATTTAATACATTTCTATAAACATACATACACACATGTTATTTTTACCAATAAAGAGGAAGGTATAAGTGAGATGTCAAATTCTTATCATGTTGAGCCAGATCTTTGAACATGCTAAATCCCAAGGCAACAGTCCTCAGGAAGACATGTCACCTTATACCAGACGCATTATTCCCAGTCCAGGTCAACCAGTCTTTGATGCAGAGAAGCAGCAAACACTAATTTTCTTTTCAAGTCATTGGTTTACCCACCAAAGGTTCAAACCTTACACTTGATACCAATATTGTGTCAACCATCATGGAGGTTGTGACTATAAATGATCCCATGAAAAAATGGTCAAATATAGACTCTGGTAAAAAAAAATTTGTAAGGGTTCGTTCCGCGGAACCCAGTGTCTCGCGTTCTTTTGCTGTTAATCACACCCTCATCAAAAATGATGAAAAAAATCAATAAAATTATTCCTCTCGATACTATCTTTTGATTGTCAGAAGCTTCTGTCCAAGTTTGGTAAAAATCCAGGCTAGTTTAAGAATCTTAAAAATGTTTTAAATACTTTAACTGCAGACTGTATGTAATGTTAACTGGAAGAAAAACTAAGTCCATTTATAAGTAAAATACAGGAAAAATGGAATTTTATTTTTACAAAATTTACATCTGGATACTATCTTCTGATCATAAACAAGCTTCTGGCCAAGTTTCTTACAATTCCAGGATAGTTTAAGAAAGTTATTAAAATTTTAAAAACTTTAACCACAGAGTGAATGTAATGTTTCCTGGCAGAAAAACTAAGTCCATTTATAAGTAAAATACGGAAAAAATGGAATTTTATTTTTACAAAATTTACTTCTGGATACTATCTCCTGATCATAAACAAGATTCTGGCCAAGTTTTGTACATTTCCAGGATAGTTTAAGAAAGTTATTAAAATTTCAAAAACTTTAACCACAGAGTGAATATTTGTGGACGCCGCCGCCGCCGCCGCCGAAATGTAGGATCGCTATGTCTCGCTTTTTCGACTAAAGTCGAAGGCTCGACAAAAATCAGTCACATACTATATGCTTTTTAGCAATGTGTTCAAGTCAAAAGATCACAAGCTTTGTTGTGCTTAGCATATCCAACTCATAATTCATAGTATCAGAAAAGTGTGTTTTAATTGATAAGAAAAGCTCTCATAATATATTTCATCACTGCAACGCTGCTGAGAAATATGAGGTAATTCTGTTCGATAGAACTTGAGAAAATTGACAGAAATTTCCAAGTATCAACAAACAGGAAGGAATCCATCAAATACAAAAAGTGTGACTAAAATATTTGTTCGAAGGACGAAAGGACACAAGAATAATTCAACATAGCCCCTAAAATTAATACTGATAACAAACAAATAAACCAAGAATCAAGTTTTCTTGTTGAATTTACATTAAAAAAAAGTTTTAAAACATAAATTGCCCAAGTCCATAAACTCTGGCAAAAATGATAAAGTCCAAATGACAGTATAGTATGGTTAACATTTTTGATCCATCTATTGTGATTTTGGACAGACAAAAACTATGAATCAGTCCCACACTGCATCTGTGGGAGATAAAAGCAAGGTTTCAGGATAAATTTACACAACAAAACATTGTTTTACAACCACAAGGTATTTTATGTACAAAACATAGATGATTTTATTTTACAATTAGTAGAATGAAACTAAATGTAAAACTTATTTGATGTTTAACCATGGAATACCATGTCTAGTCTTCTACAATAAGACTGGTAAAAATGTATTTTTAATGACAAGATTTACATGAATAATTTATCAGCACTGCTATCTAAAGTCAGTATGTTATAATGTTTTATGATTCTGAAGTCCTACACATCATGATGCAGTGGCCTCTAATTCTGTTGCTGGAGTATCAGGCTCTTCATCATTGTAGATATTCTCAGCCTGAAATATATAACATATTTAATAATGAGTTATTACTGAAAAATATTTTATGTAAAAAAAAAACACAATATAAAGACAGCTCTAAGCTACATGTGTCGATATGAAACCAGAAAGACTGACAAACTCAATCAGTAAGTCACCATCATCAACTCTGCTGGCATTAAGAAACAACAGTCACAACACTTATTTAAGAATGACTATGTTGTAAGGACATCAAATTTGCAACTCAAAGGACAAACAATGAGTTATATAAATGATATATTTGCACTGGTTATTATCTATTCATTTGAATGACACATTTCTGGAATAAACTTAATTGAGTTCACTCAAAACAGGAGTATTACATTTTAAAAGGTATAATACCCTATAATTGTGCACCTTTTATTGGATTCTGATTTTCTGTGTTTTAGGTCCACTTTTGAGAGCCGCTTTTGGGCACATTTGTGTCAGCCAGTTTTTATTGGCGGAGGAAGCCAGAGTGCCTGGAGACAACATCAGGAAAACTGAAATCCTTGTCAATTAAGATTGTAGTTGAGTGCACCCGCACAAGTGGTGTTAACTCACAACCTCAGTGTTGACTGGCTAGTGATAACAGTAGTAACTACTGAGGACCGACTGGCTAGTGATAACAGTAGTAACTACTGAGGACCGCTTGGCCAACAAGGCCCCTACCTCTTTTGGAATAACATTACATGAATATTTTAGGTCCGGAAACTTGTCAGTTGTCAGTTATATCTTTCAAGATCTTTAAAAAGTGATGTTGCTAATCTGTAAGAAAGTCTGTTAAATATGTTTATTCCATTTTATCCAATAACTTTAAAGAGCATGACATGTTGTAGACACTTGAAGAATGTAAATCTTCAGCAAACTTTTTTTTTCTGACTTCAATTTTTAGTTTTCTATTTTTTGTCTATTTCTTTTTTAGCCATGGTGTTGTCAGTTAATTTTTAACTTGTGAGTTTGAATGTCACTCTTAAAACCTTTAATAATGCCTGTATTCTATCTTCCCGTTCATTTATTTATAACAAAAGTAACCAGACTTACCATTTGCCAGACCTGCATAATGTTATCTTCTGATACAGAACATATTACCCAGGGTTCATTTGGATTCCAAGAGAAGTCTGAGATCTTTGCTGTATGTCCTCCATGTATAAACTAAAATAAACATGCCATTAATTTATATAATTATGTCCCTATTCTTGCAAACAAACAACCTAGCTTACAGTTACTGTACTCTTAAAATGTACTTTACATGTCTTTAATAAGTATTATTTTTAAGTTGTTTTATGACAACTTTGTAACCACTTGTCCTTTATTTATGAAAATTCACTTGAAGTACAAATAAATTTCCCATATTAAGAATAACTTTGATTAATCAACAGAAGTATTGAATCAAAATGCAGAACTGTGACTCAATACTTTTTAGTTCTGGCAATGGCAACTTACTTGTTGCAATTTTCACTAATATATCCTTTTTACATGTCTAAGAATAAATAAAGTAAGAGACATCAAACAAATTATGGTCCCATTGTCTCCAGTTGCATTTGTTGTGACATTGAAATATAAGTGTGTACACACTGAATTGTCTCCCCTGGTTTGTAGATTAAACTGAAACTGATCTTAATGTTAAAAGTCCTGCAACGATCCTGAAAACAATGTCAGAGGGATTTGTCAAACGATATGTATATCTTAAATTTTTAGTGTTTCAGCAATATAGGCTATAATGTGTTGGCAAGTTTTCATTGGTAATTTGAGCTGGAGAATACAATCAAAGTGCTGGATAGCACCTCTGGAAAGTTTGCAACTGTATATGTGTATTATTTCAAATAGGTTATTGACGTGTATTATTTTAAATATGTATTTAAATCACTGTTTTGATTTTTTAAACTAAACCATTGTCTCGCCAGCAATTTCCAAAAACAAAAATCACTTTTTATGCCCCATTTATGGGCATTATGTTTTCTGGTCCTTGCGTCCCTTAGTCCGTCCGTCCTTCCGTCCGTTCGTCTGTCCCATTCAGGTTAAAGTTTTTGGTCAAGGTAGCTTTTGATGAAGTTGAAGTCCAATCAATTTGAAACTTAGTACACACTAGAACACACCCGTGATATCGCGGGTCTGTGACTGAATTAAAGTATATAACTATGCCTACGCCTTATTTTAGTATTGGGATTGCCATCTGATAAAGTCATGCCGATTATAAGATGCACAGTGTTCTCTGCTTTCAAAATCTGTCTGTTTGAACCCGTCGACCAGGAACTTATCAATTATTTGTAATATTAATTGAAAACAAAAGGTCCTGGAATGGAGTATTTTTTAATCAACAGCATTGTCCTATATTTATTAATTTAGTTATAAATAAAGTTGAATTCTTTGATTCGCTGTTTTATGTCATGCCCGCTAACAAATTGAAAACTGTACCTATACGCCTTATTTTAAGTCCAGATTTTTAGTACTCGTATTGTCATCTCAGAAAGTCTTACTGCTTAAAATACTACAATAGGGAACAATTTGACAATGATTGAATTTAGTAGTGTCAACCCTGTGACTATGACCCGTGTACATGGCAAAATCCGAAATACACTGTTTGGTGGTGCGCCTGTCAGATGAGAAACGTACCGATAAGGTAATAGGTAACAGGTGAATATTAATTATGTGGAAGAGTGCTGTTAATTTTTAATCAATACCATTGTCCTATATTGGATATATATAAAATTGAATTCTTTGATTTGTCGTTTTTACCCCATGACGGCTGATAAATTGGACCTCGTCATTTTAGTATTATAGTTGTTCCCTATGATATAAACTTTCTAATTTTAATGCCAAATTAGAGTTTTTACTCCATTTTCACTGTCCACTGAACATAGAAAATGATAGTGCAGATGGGGCATGCGTGTACTGGGGACACATTCTTATATATCTATACTTCTAAATCTAAAGACCGTTATTATGTTTATGTTTTATATATAAAGGTATGCTCCGTGTTGAAGGCCGTACTTTAACCTATAATGGTTTACTTTTTTAAATTGTTATTTGGATGGAGAGTTGTCTCATTGGCACTCACACCACATCTGCCTTTATCTATATATACTTGATAGGGTATACTGAAAATTTCACCCCTTTACATCTAGAATGGTAAAAGTGACGCCGACAAAATTCAAACTTGACTTGTGTTTTGTGGTTGCGTATAAGTTTCATAAAATTTGGTTCAGGCAAACTAAAGTAAGAGAACAGAAATCAATTTTGTGATGTATGGACGTACGTACAAGTAAGGGACGTACATACTTACAGAAAAAAACAAGGATAAAACTCAATATGGTGGGGGCATAACAATAGTAGTATGACCTCAGGAATAAAAAAGTTTATATACACTAGATTCATACAATGTTGATCTGAGGTGCTTATAACCCTGTAACACATTTTAGTTGCTGCTGCGTAATTGCCATTGAGGCAATGACATTTGAGATTTTTGTTTTAAGCCATTTATTTAACCATTGCCTCTGTGGGGACACATTATTAATTATAGGTCAATCTTAAAAAATCATAATGCCCCAGGAATAAAGTGAGGATAAAAAGTTCTGGATCCGCCAAAGCATTGTTAAGCACTAAGAAAGTCATTTTGCTAGTACATGGACAAATGTTATTAAATCATTTTAATAATTTCTACAGCACTTGTCTTTAGCTTGATCTCGGTCTTGAACTATAATATTCTTAGAAGTAGTTGATGACTCAGTTGCTTTTAAATTATACGGATGCTATGATACTAATTGTCATTAAGACAATGTTTTTTCTGTTGTCAGTTTGATCCACTTGAACATGCTGAACGAGTGAAGGTCCTTATATCCACATTGGAATGTGAAACAGCTAGTACTTAACGAATTAAAAGTTTTCAAATGATTTTTGGCATCAAAACTTTCAGATCGATGTCGGTTTGACAAAACAAATGCACTTTTCTATTTATTTCTATAAGCCGGTATTTACCTTTAATCGTCCTTGGCGTGAGACATAAGCCATATAATTATCGATTATTTTATATTCTATCACCTGTGTATTGTTAAAATAAATCAAACCTTTCGATGCACTCGGGCTTTTACTTATTCAATAATAAACAGTTGTAAATATCGTACATAGTAAAAAATAGTGCGGGAAAATGTTCATTCATGAAATATTCATGAATGAAACGCTGTCTCGCGTAGATTTCTTTGATTTTCTCTTCAGCCAATGGCCGATCCGCAAAGTAGTGTTTGTGATACTTATTTTCAATATGAAGCTAAATTCTTCTGAATTGTCGTTGAACATTCATTCCTTTTTTATTCAAGCTGTAATCTTTTCAAAAGAGTAGCAACTCAAAGTATCCAAGAATCAGAAGTTGAACACTAGTACTACATTATCTTGGAGCAGAACATTGGGATAGTCTGTCTCACCGGAAGTTGAGGCAGACGCCTAAGGAAAGTAGCAATAGCAAGCTATAGCAAACCTTCCAAAAAACGTAAGCAGAGGTTGGTAAATTTTTGAAAGTAAACATACCAATAATTCTGGTGGTCCATCTTCAGCATCCTCTGCCGACTGCTCTTCTCCTATTTTACTGTAAATATATAAATTAATATGTCTCAACTGAGGTTTGATTCTAAAACAAGCATAGTAAATTTTTTAACAATTCTTCAGTTATCAATTTTTTAACCAAAATATTAACAACCGTATCAATAAAAGAAAAAGAAAATATATGTCTATTCCATATATAGGATAGATAATTTTGCTATTTCCACTAGCTCTTCATTGACAATGTATATTTATGTCCCTTCTTAAGAATTGGCAAATCAATTATTCATGTAAACCAATTCAGACTACAATGTACTTTTAGAACAAGGATGCATGTGTTGTCATGCTTAGCATACCCTATTCTTAATTGAAAATATCAGTAGTATCTGAGAAAAGTGTGATTGAAGTGTATTATGGATGCACTGACAGACAGACAGGGTGAATGCAATATAGCCCCAACTTTAAGGGTCAAGATAAGTAAAATAAGACCAACCTGAGATCCCATACATGGAGTCTTCTATCTGTTCCACTGGAGGCCAGAATTGTCTCATTATGTGGGGACCATTGAACCTGTTATCAAATACAATAGTTTTATCAATGACAAAGGAATAAACAGGTTCAGGTCAAAAGCACCAAAATTTTTCTCTTCAATTTGTTATAAATTCTTTTCTAGATTTCATTTTTTTTGTAACTTTTAGTTTACAGTATTTCAGTAACTCCCTTTATGTGCCTCTCCATAAAAGTAACTAGCAGTTCTAATGTATTGGTTGATTGATTGGTGTGCTTTACACTGCACGAGTGCTTAAGAGCTATATCGCAGCGAGAGCTAATTCAAATAAGGTTTATTTTTAAAATCAGACAAAAGGTCCTCCAATAATGATGTGATATATTAATTTGAACATAGTTTCACTCATACAGTTTTTTAGGTTCAAGTTTGATTATTTGATTGATTGATGATTGCTTTAGCCGAATCAGATTTCAAGTTGGAGGTTTTAATGCGGTTACATTCAACTAGACATAGAATTATCGTATCCAAATCTTTATGGAAATAACTTTTTTTCAATTTGGCATATCAAAGAGGGTGAGTTGTATCGATCTCCATACCAGTAATCTTTCAACTACTTTTTGGGACAAGAATATTTAGAAAAGATTGATAACAGAAGATGTTATTCTATACAAAATTGTTGAAAAATAATTTCTTGATGTAATGATAGACGTCTCAATTTTCCAGGCAATTAATTTTTGAATTTAATGTTTTCTCGGCCAGGAATCAAGAGTGTTGTCAGAATTCATCCTCAAAGGTCAAGGGTTATACTCACCTGGAATATTTCATCTTTGTGTGACTCAAATGAATGTAACTTCAACTTTAGATTTCGCAAATCCCATAATGCAACAGTCTACAAAAACAAAGATGGTTATTAATTATTATCTTCTTGTAGCAGTAATAGTTAACCTTATATTTTCATGTAGAACTATTATTATAATTTAATAATTCACTGATATTTCATTCTATATAGGATTATATGTCCAACTGTCTTGGAGAAAAATACAAGAGTATATCTTTTCAATATTCAAGATACAAAACTGTTGCTTTTCAAGGAAGTAAAAAAAATATTCTCATTAAATAATTATGAAAAGTGTTTTCCAGATTTCAGTTTTTATTTTCTCAAATTTAAATCTGTTGACTGTTTTGAAATGGTATTCTACAATTATAAAGTATTGAAAACATTTGACCAATTTCCTTGTTTTCCAAGGACACATTGTCCTCTGTATATGAAATTTAGGCAATGTTTATATTTGATTGCCAATGAGACAAATCTCCAGGAGAAAATAAAACAATCGAACAATGATATAAACCACTGCAGGTCACTTTTAAACCTTTATATGATCAGTAAAAAGCCCATTTAACTTACTTTATCAGCAGAACCTGTGGCAAGGATATATTCACTGTAAGGATTAAACGACAAACAGTTGACTTCAGCTGTGTGGGCGTCGACTGTGTGACTGGGTTTAGATGTGCTTTTAGATCTGGTATCCCAACTGAAAACAACGAGAACACATTTAAATGAACATAAACTACAGTCATATTAAAGCATGGTATGTAATATCCATCATTACTTCAAACATTGAAAATTTTTTCCTTTAAGGAACAGCAGAAAACAAGTTGTCAAGTTTAGTGATTTCCAATAATATTCGAAAATTAAATTTCTAATGCATTAACAAATAATAGGAAATAACTACATGACTGAAATTTTATATTTCAACAATTCTGTGTTCATCATTTTGACTACTATTGGAACGAAACTAAGCACATCTCTGGTGGATTGAACAAGTTTTATAATCAAAAAACATTCAGAAAATCTGGTACAGGCTACTAATTTTTTTACAATGTTTTTATTAAAATTACAAGGAAATTTTTTGCAAAAAAATGGGAACTACTTTTGATAGCATTTATTGTATACAACAATTCCTACAATCCTTTTTTAATCTCACATTGTTCAACAATATCAATTAAAAAGAAAATCAAAAAGGTATCCATTTGCAGTCTACTAATTTCAACAGGTGGAAGTAAAGGACTTTCAATATACCCCTACAACCAAAACAACTTATGGCTAAGTAATGATATACAATCATTTATATGACTCAAAACCCATGTTCACATATAAAAGTATCTTTCTTTTCTAACATATCATTTAAATGGTTTACATTTCATTTTCCTGTGATACAAAATAGTAAAACTTACATCAGCAATTTTTGATCATCTGCTACTGAACCAAAAAGACTTTCATGTAATAAATGCCAAGCTACATCCTATAAGGACAAAATGTTTATTATTTCTTCATAATATGCTATGGGTATGAAACTTTTCAAACACATTCTTTAAGCATCCATGTAAGTGTAATTTTCATATTGTTCCAACTTTATCAGCAGTTTTTTTTTAAATTTATTTCTTGTTTTCATGTGCTTTGAAATGTGAAACTTAGATGACCAAAGTGATCAGAAAATAACAGACAGAACAAAACTTCTGATTTTATGAGTAAGATTTATGAATGCATAAAGAGTTTTAGTGTATTGACCTTGTAGTATTGTCCTTTAAGCATAATTTTCATAAACAATTTGTAGTTTTTTTAAACATTTATTAGTTACTTATTCTATGGGTTTGAAACTTTTCAAACACATTCTTTAAGCATCCATGTAAGTGTAATTTTCATATTGTTCTAACTTTATCAGTAGTTTTTTTTCCGACGTAGTCGGTTATAGTTTCGGTTTGTGCCCTTTGAACTTAAGGACGCTTAACTATTGCAACAGAATACGCATGCTCGAAAATCCTTTCTGTGATTGGACAAAATGCTGTCATGGTGGGTGATTTGGTTGTGTTTGAAAAAACGTCTCGTTAATTATATCGTGATGGAAAGCAAGTGAAAAACTATAAATATTTGATATTACAAAGATTTATATTTTTATTAAAATAATTATTTCTCCAATAGCTCTTTGCATCCGTGACAGCTGTTTATTTGGGACAATTATATAATTTTGAATGTAAACTTTGTTGTACGAACGTACTTGACTTTCAGAACACTCCTACGCATGTGAGATTTTCGCCGGGTTTTGGTGAATGTAAACAGAAAGATACAAGGACCGAGAATCAGGGATCTCCATGGATGAAAATTGAACCATGGAGGAACTTTCACCATTACAAACCGTGTCTACGCTGTACAGTGTAGCGCGATCGGAAGTGTTTTATCCCTCCATACAAGGAATGGTGAACATGCTAATTCATTGCTTATTTAAATTATATTTATTTGAATTTTCATTATAGAATTAGAAGTATCAATATTTTCATTTATTGCCGTTTTTAACCATTCAAATGCCAAGTCTTCATGATCCCCCCTTAGTCGAGAATGACCAAAAGCTGTCATGAAGGTCCCCATGTAGATTTCTTGTATTTTTGGTAATTGTTATGGGGGTTAAAAATCATATGATGTGGAGCTTATTTTTCATGGACACTGTCAAATTCAGAACCCATTACCGGTATGGCTGATTTGCAGCAACAAAAAACGATTCGTACGGGTTATGTAAAAGGTTAAAGAGATTTGTAAAGCAAACGTTGACAAATGAAAAGGTTTTTAATTACTTTATCTGGCAAATTGATGCTGTGCAACATGCATCTTTCGAGTCTGAATAGAAACCGGAAACGCGGATGTATCAATTTGATTGTAATATACGAAATGAATTCGGAATTACGATACGATATTTCTTGACTGGAAATATTTAAGTTTTTACTTTTAAACTTTCAAAGTAATTCTAAATTATCGTTACAGCAGTACTCGAGTTATTTACGATGAAATAATATTTACTGTTTTGCGTCTTATTTTGTACTGCTTAAAAAAGGGGGATGCTGATTGCGTAAGTCAAAATAAAGCACGTGTTCGACTTGTTAAACTGTTTTCTTTGTAACTGGATAATTGATTTATTTATTTAATCTTAATTATCATAATCATTTGCTGAAACTTAATTGATTAATTCGACAAATGAATCGTCTATCCTCATATAGTATTCTCCTGTCTGGTTTGTTGATCTACCTGTACAAGCTCAGGTACAAGTGATTAGCGATCTTAATCCGGATATCCCGCAGGCGTTAGAACTGTATTGGATTATAACATAAAAAGCCTAAGGGTTATGCAATTACATGCATTTGATTATAATTGATAAAAAAAATGGCGTCGGGCTACAAAAAACGATGAAGTTTTGAACGATGGCGGAAGACAATTTAACGATGGCGCAAGACAATTTAACGATGGCGCGAGTCATTTGACGATGGCGCAAGACATTTGAACGATGGCGGGGCTCCATCGTTAAACAGGCCATGGAGATCCCTGGAGAATACTGAACACAAACAGAGAAATCGTTATTTAAATGGTATCTTTGTGCTTCTGAAGGTTATCGTAGATACTCGCCTAAAAGTCTATCCGACTATAAGTCGGATGCCCTTTTCAGCTCCAAATTCTGAGGATTTAGTCTTGACCCTCGTATAAGTCGGACAAAATTTGGACATTTTTGTTTGCAGCTGACAGTTACTGAACGCCGGTAAAACCAATGCAAATCCAGGAATTATATTCATTTTCTGCATGAATGTTTGTTTGATTTGATTTGAATTTAGTTGATGTTGATTATGATAATTTATATAGCTGTTTAATAATAAAGATGTATTTATTCCTGTTGTTTTGTTCACTGTTTGATTACAGATTAGCCATGTGTTGTTTACGTAATGCATCAATGATTTTGTAGGGTATGACTAACAACCTATTGTTTGAGAAAAGCGAACATAAACCAATATGAACCTGAAAAAATTTAAAGTCAATCAATATTTTCACAGTACACATAATTCAGTGTTAAAGGAGCATGTACAGTTCATAATTCTCATTATATTGTGATGATTAAAGGATTAAAAAAATTAAGTGAAGCTAATCAACTTTATATTAAAATAACTCCCAACTCATTAGTGTCATCAGAGACATATAATACTCTGGTGTCATCTATTCACCTATCACTGATGTTTTTCACACCTTTAGTGAATACAACTCTTTGTCTCTTAATTAGGGCTTATCAATGGATTATATTGGCTTGCCAATCAATTTTGTAATCTTTGTCACTCACTCACAGTTTACCTGAGACATTTTAATGAATAATATTTTGATCTTGGGAATGAATCTTAAAATTATTTTTAATTATTGTATGATTTATAAGTATTGAATTGATATCATGATATCACAATAATGACACAATAACTCCGCTGAATACATCCTTTTACATAGTTGGTACATTGTTATCTCGTTTTCATTTTTTGGTTCATGGCTCTTTCTTTTGGGCGTATTGCATTTCCGCTAATTTTTCAAAGTCCCAATACTACGTTTCCGCAAATTTAAAGTATACGTTTCCGCAATTTGTATTTATTACTTTTCCGCAAATTTACCTGGTAAATTATAAAGATGTGAATGTACATATATGATATATTTTTTTTTTTAATAAAGAAAATGTTCTGATCTCAGTATAGCTAAAATTTACTAGATATAACTAGTTGACTCGAGTAAGGGTGAGTTAAACTTCATTGAGAGAACTTTGGTTTGGCTTACTTGCCAACTTAAACATGATTGAAGAAGGCTTTGTTGAATTAGTTGCCGATGCTCCATCTGACGATAAATGCATGAGGTCTGCCGACTATATGCTGGAATTTTATATAGATGGCAATTGAGATTTCCACCAACCATTTGGGCATCACCTCCTGACCCAGAGGAAAAGAGAACAACGAATGGTGTCGAGTCTTTTCGTGCCTACCTGAACGAGCAGTTTTACGCTAGCCATCCTACCATATTTGTTGTTGTCGATGTGTTATTGAAACTGAAGACAACATCTTACATAAAGACGAGAACTCTAACTGTAAAAGCACCCTTTAGGAAATATGAAAAGGAGAAGATGGACTTCCTTCCTGAACAAAATACAAATTTTGTAAACGGTGAATGTGCTACTATGGACTTTGTACGACGTGTTGGCTACAAATATTATGACAGAACTGACTTATGAACTCATATCAAGATATTTTTGAACATACGTTAATGATGTATTTTACTTACAAGTTATGATGACCTTTAGCTTAATACATATTCACTTTTTTCTTATAGCTTTGCTTTCGAACAATAGGTATTCCTGAATTATTTGCGGAAAAGTAATAATTTATTTTTTCCGGAATAGTGACTTTTTTTCCGGAAAAGTAAGATATTTATTTGCGTAAACGTAAACTTTTTTTTCCGGAAACGTCATCTTTTTTTCGCGGAAAAGTAATGCCAATTTGCGGAAACGTAAAACGCCGTTTCTTTTGGGTTTATGCACAAACCATTTGACCATGAAAATCAATACACATACCGGAAACAGTCGGAAATTCAAAACAAATTGACAGAAAAATGTTAACAGAGAACAAATAAAACACAAAGACAGTATTGTAGTCATTTATTTTCAACAAAAACTTTTAATTTAGGGATTTATGTAGGTTTGGCAATCAACGACGTAGTTTTGACCAGGAAATTCACTCCTGACCACTTTTCTCGAGCTTGGATTTTTCCTCTGGTCGCTGGATCTCGCTTATAAGTCGGTACCC
The DNA here is from genome assembly GCF_963676685.1 of Mytilus edulis. Taxonomy (NCBI): domain Eukaryota; kingdom Metazoa; phylum Mollusca; class Bivalvia; order Mytilida; family Mytilidae; genus Mytilus; species Mytilus edulis. The sequence continues at coordinate 79,536,185 of NC_092353.1, read as the reverse complement.
CTCTCTGGATTCTGAATTTTACTCCCAAACTTCCGACTTATAAGCGAGTATCTACGGTACGTCGGATATCTTTTTTAAAGATAGTTCTTGTTAAATTTATTTCTTGTTTTCATGTGCTTTGAAATGTGAAACTTAGATGACCCAAGTGATCAGGAAATAACAAGACAGAACAAGACTTCTGATGTTAAGAGTAAGATATATGAATGCATAAAAGTTTTAGTGTATTGACCTTGTAGTCTGAATAAATAGAATTGTCCTTAGCATAATTTTTTTAAACATTAATTAGTTACTTACTTCAACAACTGAAGTGTGTCCTGTAAAAATTGTCTGTGCATCAACTAATTTTGTATCTCTAGGTGTGGCATTAATATCCCATAAACAAATTGTCTGAAATAAATAAACAGGTAGAATATACAACACTAATGAATTATAAGGGCTATTCCATTACAAGGTGACCTACACAGGCAAAATTTGTTCACGTTTCACATGAAATTCACCTAAATCGAGCTTATACATGAAACTCACGTGAAAATTTTCATGTGAATTTCACTTGAATTGAGATTCACATGAATCTGATGTGAATTTTTTCACATGAAAAATACAACACAATTTTGATATTTTTCATGATTTTAATTCAATTTGAAAATATAGATGTTATTTGAATTACTTTATTTTAACAAGAGTGCACACGCTGAAATGTCTCGCCTTCTATACTAATCATTGATATTATGTTGATAGTCCTAGGTATAAAGCTAAGCTTTATTACAACTGTCACAAACTTAACATTAACCAAGATAACTAAACAAAGACCAATGAACCTTGAAAATGAGGTCAAGGTCAGATGAAACATGCCAGGCAGACATGTACAGCTAACAATGCTTCTATACAACATATATAGTTGACCCATTACTTATAGTTTAAGAAAAATAGACCAAAACACAAAAACTTAACACTGTGCAATGAACCGTGAAAATGAGGTCAGGGTCAAGTAAAACCTGCGTGACTGACATAAAGATCATAATATATTTCCATACACCAAATATAGTTGACCTATGGCATATAGTATTAGATAAAAAGCCCAAAACTCAAAAACTTAACTTTGACCACTGAACCATGAAAATGAGGTCAGGGTCACATGACATCTGCCCGCTAGATATGTACACCTTACAATCATTCCATACAACAAATATAGTAGACCTATTGCATATAGTATGAGAAAAACAGACCAAAACACAAAAATTTAACTATAACCACTGAACCATGAAAATGAGGTCAAGGTCAGATGACACCTGCCAGTTTGACATGTACACCTTACAGTCCTTCCATACACCGAATATACTAGCCCTATTGCTTATAGTATCTGAGATATGGACTTGACCACCAAAACTTAACCTTGTTCACTGATCCATGAAATGAGGTCGAGGTCAAGTGAAAACTGTCTGACAGACATGAGGACCTTGCAAGGTACGCACATATCAAATATAGTTATCCTATTACTTATAATAAGAGAGAATTCAACATTACAAAAAATTTGAACTTTTTTTTCAAGTGGTCACTGAACCATGAAAATGAGGTCAAGGACATTGGACATGTGACTGACGGAAACTTCGTAACATGAAGCATCTATATACAAAGTATGAAGTATTCAGGTCTTCTACCTTCTAAAATATAAAGCTTTTAAGAAGTGAGCTAACGCCGCCGCCGCCGGATCACTATCCCTATGTCGAGCTTTCTGCAACAAAAGTTGCAGGCTCGACAAAAATTCATGTGAATTTCACACGAGTTTTACATGAGATTCACGTAAAACTCGCAAAAACTGATTTCACATGAATTTCACATATAAGCTAGTGAAATTGATGAGTGAAATTTGCCTGTGATATAGCTGTTAATTTTTTTTTGTGTCATTTGGTCTCTGGAGGAGAGTTGTCTCATAAGCAATCATACCACATCTTCTTATTTTCATATTAACAATTATAGTATACATAAAATTGAGAATGGAAATGGGGAATGTGTCAAAGAGACAACAACCCGACCATAGAGCAGACAACAGCAGAAGGTCACCAACAGGTCTTCAATGCAGCTAGAAATTCCCGCACCCGGAGGCGTCCTTCAGCTGGCCCCTAAACAAATATATATATATGTTGAAATCTTGCTTTTATAGAATTCAAGGTAATATCTTTCAAAAGCTGGAAGTTTTTTTCCTTGATACTATATTAACTTACATGGTCATCTGATGCACTGAGTAAATGTCCATTTAAATTGGGGTTCCATGACAAACCATATCTACAATCATATAATTTACACAATTTATGAAGGTCAAATACAAAATTTCAGAGTAGAATAATCAATTTATAGAAATAACTGATGACTTCAGTAGAAAATGAAATAGCAAGATTCAAATCTGCCTAAAATAACTAGGGCCTATGGGCAGTTCCCTTAAAACATAAATGGGAGTAGTAAAAATGTAAGTGAAATTGGGTAGAGGAGGGGAGGTTGCACATTGCACAACAAATTGAATATCTACAACTAATCCCACATTTTAAGTGTACACTTTAAAATATTACCTATAATCCAATGTAATACATTAGATCCTGAAAGAGATGGGAAAGGTATCAAAGGGATATTCTAATGCAATTTGTATGTAACAATATTTTTTATTGGCTAAAAGTTGCCGTCAAATCCACAGTTGACCAGGCGTAACTAAGGATGGACCCGCCATTTTGAATTGTTGAATCAACAAATGTTCGATTACTACTATATAATCGAAAATAAAACAACACCTACCTCGAATATGACGTTTTAATGTAATTCTATCCGAATTTGAATCATACAGGTAACGCGTAATAACCTCTAGTTTGTAAGTTTTCATTTGTATGACGTCACTTTTAACCATGACGTCTTTGCGCCTAAATCATTCATGAAGTTTCACGGATTTTTTTTATTTGTTAAATTTAGACCTTTTTTCAAGTTTTATCGTATTATTTCTTTTTGTAATGCATTAGAATCGGAATAACAGTACTGTAGTTGAAGAGTTGCCACCGTCAATTTTGATTTGACGGTCGCAAATCTCGGTTTTACTGTCTCCACTACACGTCGCCAGTAAAACTGCATTTGCGACCGTCAAATTTACAATTGACGGTGGCAACTCTTCAACTACAGTACTGTTATTCCTGAATTCAAACTCATAAGTTGGGGGGAAAAAAACACCTGATAATGTCATGGACTTTATTTTAAACGAAGAAAAAGACAAACAAAACATGCAAAATGTCTTTTTTCATAAGGTTGGAAAGCTTTCAAACCAAAAAGCTGATCCTCCATTTCACTGTCAGAACAATTTTACATAACATAATTTATTAAAGATTCTTACCCTTCTTTTTGGTGACCTTTTAATCTCAATTCTGGATTGCACTCTCCACTGGGATCTACAAAATAAAATTAAGCTTATTAAAATATACTATCAATATAAACTGCTTGACAAGGCTATCTATATGATGTAAACAATATCCACCTCGCTGCACTATCTTGTGTACTCACAAAATGCAATCAGTGAAGAGGTTGATATAAAACTTGCAATCTAATAAAATAAGGTGATATATAACATTTGAGCAGTCTTTACCTGACAGTAAGGGGTACTATTTGTACAAGTAATCTTTGTCTACTTGAAGTAAATAATACTTATACAAGTTAATTATAATATTTGAATAATCTCCCCTTAATTTTCTCAAAAGTACTTTTTTTTACAATCCTACAAAAATTCTCAAGTGTTGACACGTAAAAACATGCCCTTAACAACTTTTCTCAGGTTAGCTAATAATTCTTTATTAAAGTTCAATGTTTCATTAATTCAACAAAGAAACTGATTGTGCAAAGATCTTAAGTATTTGTGCACAGTCTTCAAAAATTGTCCCTTGTGGGCTTGTAAAGTTCCTTGTGTGCTTGTAAACGAGCAGTGTTATGAAGATAACAAACAAATGAGTATTTCATTGTCCATAAAATTACACTTAAATGTAAAAGAAATTCAAGCTTTATATAATTATTGTACAAAATATTAAACTTAAAAATTGTTCCCCTTCTTTCTTTACTATATAGTTTCTGAATGAAATTGACCTTTGCCCTTAAGACCAATGCAAGATATCAATAAATTGTATCTTTGCAATTATAACCAAATTTCTATGGGCTTGAAATATTAAAACCTAATTTTTTTTCTCTTTATATAAACAAAATTAATACATGTATATGAATTTACTGTCAGAATGATTTTGGTAGCATGGTCAAATAACTAGAAATATCTTATAAAACAAGAATGTGTCCATAGTACACGAATGCCCCACTCGCACTATCATTTTCTATGTTCAGAGGACCGTGAAATTGGGGTCAAAACTTTAATTTGGAATTAAAATTAGAAAGATCATATCATAGGGAACATGTGTACTAAGTGTCAAATTGTTTGGACTTCAACTTCTTCAAAAACTACCTGGACCAAAAACTTTAACTTGAACTTCACACTATTATTTTCTATGTTCAGTGGACCATGAAATTTGGGTCAAAACTATAATTTGGCATTAAAATTAACCAGGTGCTCCGCAGGGCGCAGCTTTATACGACCGCAGAGGTCGAACCCTGAACAGTTGGGGCAAGTATGGACAAAACATTCAAGCGTGATACAGCTCTGAATTTGGATTGTGATCAAATTTTTGACATTACATGTTTTTTTTTACACAAAACAAATGTCAAGATTTTACAAATCAATTAAAGATTTCTTCTTATTTAAATCTAAAATTAAATAGTTGACACAGCATAGGTTTCTGACACAGAATGAATGTGGTCTAATGAACTTAAAAGTTTTTTTTTGCCTTTGAGCAATTCACTATGCTGTTGAATATTAATCCTCTCAAAAAAATGTTTGAAGAAATTTTCTTTTTATTTATGAAATCTGAAATGAGAAAAATTTACCCCCCCCCCCTTTTTTTCACATCCCCGTTTCCCTTTTTCCAAAACTGATATCAATTCAAATTTCTAATGGAGTTTGCAACAATAACTACTCTTTTAAATACATCATAAAATATTAAAATGTAAAATAAAGTGCTTGTTATCACTGAATGGTAAAGATTGGTTTGTAGTAAAAGTGAATATACATTGTTTATTGTATAAAACAATAAAAAAAACTTCATGAGCAACATTTTATATTGGCAAATTTCCAATGAAGTTATTTACATAAAGTTATTGGCAAATAAAAATAGAAAATGACATCATAGTCATGTCTGGCAAATTTCCAACATACATTATCTAAAACATTTTAGATAAGATAAGGAAAAAAAGCTTCATCAGCAACATTTTATATTGGCAAATTTCCAATGAAGTTATTTACATAAAGTTATTGGCAAATAAAAATAGAAAATGACATCATAGTCATGTCTGGCAAATTTCCAACATATATTATCAACTACTATTCTATACAAAGAAAGATAACTCCAATTGAAAATTAATTGCTATTGCACAATATTGTGCAATTAGATATTTCTTGCTATTGTGCAATACTGTGCAATTGAAAATTTCTTGCTATTGCACAATACTTGATATGGAATCCTGATTTGGACCAACTTGAAAACTGGGCCCATAATCAAAAATCAAAGTACATATTTAGATAAAGCATATCAAATAAGCCCAAGAATTTAATTTTTGTTAAAATCAAACTTAGTTTAATTTGGACCCTTTGGACCTTAATGTAGACCAATTTGAAAACTGGACCAAAAATTAAGAATCTACATACACAGTTAGATTTGGCATATCAAAGAACCCATTTATTCAATTTTTGAAGAAATCAAACAAAGTTTAATTTTGGACCCCCATTTGGACCAACTTGAAAACTAGGCCAATAATTAAAAATCTAAGTACATTTTTAAATTCAGCATATCAAAGAACCCCAAGGATTCAATTTTTGTTAAAATCAAACTAAGTTTAAAAAATTGATTATTCAACTTTTTTTGGTCCCGTTTCAAGTTGAAACTGTACACACTTGATTATTTTACATTTTAGTGTTATGTCGTTGTTCTCCTCTTATATTTAATGCGTTTCCCTCGGTTTTAGTTTGTTATCCCGATTTTGTTTTTTGTCCATGGATTTATGAGTTTTGAACAGCGGTATACTACTGTTGCCTTTATTTAATTTTGGACCCTTTGGACCTTAATGTAGACCAATTTGAAAACGGGACCAAAAATTAAGAATCTACATACATAGTTAGATTCGGCATATCAAAGAACCCCAATTATTCAATTTTTGATGAAATCACACAAAGTTCAATTTTGGACCCTTTGGGCCCCTTATTCCTAAACTGTTAGGACCAAAACTCCCAAAATCAATCCCAACCTTCCTTTTGTGGTCATAAACCTTGTGTCAAAATTTCATAGATTTCTATTCACTTAAACTAAAGTTATAGTGCGAAAACCAAGAAAATGCTTATTTGGGCCCTTTTTGGCCCCTAATTCCTAAAATGTTGGGACCAAAACTCCCAAAATCAATACCAACCTTCCTTTTGTGGTCATAAACCTTGTGTTAAAATTTCATAGATTTCCATTCACTTTTACTAAAGTTAGAGTGCGAAAACTAAAAGTATTCGGACGCCGGACGACGACGACGCCGACGCCGACGCCAACGTGATAGCAATATACGACGAAAAATTTTTCAAATTTTGCGGTCGTATAAAAAGATCATATCATGGGGAACATGTGTACTAAGTTTCAAGTTGATTGGACTTCAACTTCTTCAATAAACAGCTGCGCCATGAGCGCATGATACGCCCGACGTCTTGTGTGGAAGTTTTAAGCAATAACCATTTATTGTTTTTGAGACACGGCGGGACATGTGAACCCCCCCTCCCCACCCTGTTTTTTTTTACAAATATCCTTAAAATAAAATTTTGAATCAAACCAAAAAGTATACAGATCTTTAAATTAGTATAACAAAGAAGTGTGTACAGTTTCAAGCAATAATCATACATTGTTTTTGAGATACGGCGTGACATGTAAAAAAAAAACCTCCCCTTTTTTACAAAATACTCAATAACTCAAAAATAAAATTTTCGAGTCATCACCAAAAAGTATACAGATCTTTAGATTAATATAACAAAGAAGTGTGTAAAGTTTTAAGCAATAATCATAAATCGTTTTTGAGATACCGCACGACATATAAAAAAAACCTCCCCCTTTTTTACAAAATACTCAAAAACTCAAAAATGAAATTTTGAATCATCACCAAAAAGTATACAGATATTAAGATTAATATAACTAAGAAGTGTGTAAAGTTTTAAGCAATAATCAAGAAACGTTTTTGAGATACGTTGCGACATGTGAAAAAAAACACACCCCTGTTTTAGTTACAAAGTGCCGTAACACAAAAAGTTTAAATCTTATTTTCACCAAAAAGTATACAGATCATTTGACCATCATAAGAAACAACTACATAAAGTTTCATGAAATTTGGATAAGTCGTTCTCAAGTTACGGTGCGACATGTTTACGCCGGACAGACGGACGGACACCGGACATTTGTATACCATAATACGTCCCGTCAAAATTTTGACGGGCGTATAAAAACTACCTTGACCAAAAACTTTAACCTGAAGCGAACAGAAGAACGGAGGCACAGACCAGAAAACATAATGCCCCTCTACTATCGTAGGTGGGGCATAAAATTGTTGGAATTTGTTTCTATAGCTACAAGCATGTTACAAACCTGGTTTCGAAGGATGTTTTGTGTAGTCAAAAACCAAGACATCACTAGACGGCGTCTTTGTGGCAATAATACAGGGATTCTGTGGCATATATCTGGCTCTGTTCACCTCACCCTCATGATTTATTTTTATTTCTATTTCAATTTTTCCACTAACAGATCCAAATCCACCAAATTCTGAAAAAAATATAAATCATTTAAATTTTTGAGATTAGATATTTCTGTACTGCCTATTGCAATTGATTTTCATGGCTTCTGAATTCAAAGCAAAGGAACATGTGTCAAACTAAATGTTAGTACATAAGACATAGCAATATGTCTAATTTGGTCTAAATCACGTTTTATGTCTTTTGACTCATATTCGATGCAATTAGTAAATTAACATTGACCTATATTTCCCTATATCCACATCCAGACCATTTGGACTCCATTGGATAGATGAATCTATTGACAATCTTATTTTTTTTTCTTGCATATTGTGCAAGTATAAATTTTAAACCAAACCTAGTCAGATAATCAAGCAGTGCTGAAAACAACTATAATTCTCCAATCCAAACTGCAATAACAGTTTTCTTCTTTGTTAGTCTTGTATTATTTTTAATTTTAGTTTCTTGTGTACAATTTGGAGTTTAGTATGGCTAATTATCACTGAACTAGTATATATATATTTGTTAAGGGGCCAGCTGAAGGACGCTTCTGGGTGCGGGAATTTCCCGCTGCATTGAAGACCTGTTGGTGACCTTCTGCTGTTGTTTGCTCAATGGTCGGGATGTTGTCTCTTTGACACACTCCCCATTTCCATTCTCAATTTTATTCTGTTCTCATAAGATAATTACCTCCTTTTTCACTGTCGTAATGTGATGCATCAAACTGTGCATTGTCGTTGGGAAGCTGTACACTGGCTATAAGTAAATGATTCTGTTCGTCTGAGCTGTAAAAGTAAAGGCCAAGGTACCGCCACATTTTTTTTAACTAAAAAGGTCTGGTCAATTTGAATATAAAATGCCAAAAACACTTGAAAAATATGAAACTGGTTAAATTCATTATCTTTAAATTTGTAAAATTAGCAGGGTAAAAATATATTAAACAGGAATGAATTGAAAAGCTGAACAAATAAATTAAAACTATGATACCCTCTCATTAATGGATTTCTATTTTTTTTCATCTATTTAATTTTCATTTTCTTTTTATTATGTGGAAATTTTTACCTTGTCCTTTAAGTGAAAGAAAAAAAAAAAGACATCATTAATATTTTTTTTCATAATAATCAATAAATTTTTTAAGTGGTTTATACTTTATAGTCAAGTCCTTAAGACGAGACAATAAACCACTCTTTATAATATAGCATGTATTCATTAATTAGTATAGTGTTTGATTTAATGTACCAACACAAATCTCGTACAATTCCACCAGGTAGGAGTTTACCATAAACAGAAAATAAAATCTACACTAATCATCTGAAAAAGAGAAATAATTTAAGGCAACTGCTATTTGGGATGACTGGTCACCTCCTTGTTACAGAATTTTTATTTACTTCACTGCCATCCTACAAACAATAGATACAATGTAACTTGATAATTCGAATTATCTCCGTCCAAAAAAATAATAGGTCTTATTTTTCAATTCTTTATATTTCTTCTGAAATATTAAATAAATATATAAAGGTCTATTATTCCAAGATCAATACATATTACAAGTAACAATATCCTAGAAGCAACATGTAAATAATACCTGAAATAACCCTGTAAGGCTATACTAATCAGGAATGACATTTTTTATTGAAAGGGAGGCAACTCATACAAATTTTAATAGTAAAGTTTTCAGTAAATCTGTCAATGTATAATTGAGTGATACTTTGGATACATGTGTATTCATGGTATTAGTTAAATATTTTGGCATTGCACAAGGTAATGTTTTTCTTGTAAAAGTTGCTCATGTCTTTACACTTCAAACATACTTCATGTGGACTTATTGATTTCTAGTGACATGTGAAATCTGATTTTCTTATTAGTTGTATTTGGACCTTAAACATGGCGAATAACCTTACACTATAAACAGCAAGTATTCTAAGATCACTTCTCAGTCTTATTTGTATGTGTATTTCTTTTTTTTCTCATTGTGCTAATCTGATAAGATTTGCCTACATTGTAACTAATTTTCACAATTTTCTATATGTTGTGCAGTTACACCACTCTGTCTTTAAGATCAAAGTTATCGTCCAATATAAAGTTGTGACATAATCATGAATTGAAAAGATTCTAAGAAGAGTGTCCTTTCTGGACAATTCTCATGGCACCATTTAATATTTACACCAGCATACTTACGTGTGTGTTCCTAAAATTAATCTGTGAAGAGAATAATCTTTTCCTTCTGGCCTGAAAAAAAGAGGAAAAATATCTTCAATTTCCATGGCTACAAATGTACATATACATGTAGTAAAGGTATATCTATAAAAATCAACCAGACAAACAAAAGAAATATGTTCTCACATGTGTACTAATAACACTTCTGATTCATATTCTGATTTCTTTCACAAGTATCATACGTAGTTATTATTAGTAAAGGCAACAGTAGTATACTGCTGCTCATAACTCGTAAATGGATGGACAAAAAACAAAATCAGGGTAACAAACAAAAACTGAGGGAAACGCTAAGGCTACACTTGTTTATTATTTGTGTTCAAATCTGGCAAATCAATTTAAAAGAGACATATCAAGGGAACTAATAAAAATTAAGGGAATTTACTTGAATGAACTCCAAAAGGATTGAGACAGTGTGCATCAACATAGTAACAGTTCTAATAATAAATTTGTGTTGGTGTTTTAATAAAAGTGTCACATTTGGCTCCATTGACTTAATCAGTTTTTATAGACAGAGGAAGCTGGAGATCACAATATAACCAAATGTATCAGCAGAAAAGCAAGCATACATTATAAATTAAGATCAGAGTCTAAAGAGCCTCACAGTCGCAGAGAGCAGTTTTTACACATAGCCTCAGAATTGACATGTTAATGATCTTTGTATCATAACAAGATCCAAGTCAAATGTCCCTCACAACAAGCAGGGTTCAAACTCGCAAACCCATAATTGACAGACTGTTCATCACTATATATAGACTACTTAAGACTAATCAAACACCAAGGTCCCTTGAATATAATGAAAATCTTACCTTGTGACATCAGGTAACCATTGTGCTGTAAGACTGGGCCATTCTAAAGCATGTGTCATTACCAAATCATACAAAAAAGGGGTGTTTTTCTTCCATATTTTATATTCTTCATTGATAACTCTTTCTTCTACAGCATCATCAAATCCTTCTACAATAAAAAGTATTTTTGTTTGTAGACACTCAAAAAGTAGATCAAAAATGATTTGTTTAGGTGATTGCCTTTTACAAAAATGTACATCTTATATCAAAAATTGTATTATTTCCTCTACTCTTAATTATTCTATTTAGTGCCATTGGTTTGCTACCTCAAGCCTAATAAAAATACATGTGTGATTCCAGTTACCCGACTGTCCTTAGTTTGAACCCAGCGATCAAATTTTGAGGATTTTGAAATTAAATAACTAAATTCAAAGACTTCTATCATCTGCATTTCCATCAGAAGTATCCACTTTGGCTAAAATTCATCAAATTCAGAATAGAATGAATCAAAATTAACTAAAAAAGTAACATTACTGTTTATTTTTCAACTAGAACATGTAAAATGGCGAACTTCCGGTTTTGGCTTATATAATATCGGAATCAATTTCCAAAAAAAAAATTGCCAACCTATTTTTTAAAAGGATGTAACTGGAACCACACTTATATTTTTATTTGGCCTCAGATGTATACAAGTACTCCTCAGTTTCTTTCATATTTTGGCAGGTTCAGTCCTGGATGCAAAAAGTTAATTTTTTACCCCTGTATATACAGTGATGTCGTTAGAAGCCGGCAGCCGGCGATTTTCGCCGGTTATTGTGCTTTTCCCGCCGGCTATTTTTGCATGAGTAAAAAAAATTAATAAGATAAAAAAGATAATCAGGTTAATATTAAAAAATAATTGTTCAATGCATCAGCTTCCACGATTAAAGTCCGATAAACAAGGATGTAAATCAGTGTTTACCTTTGACTAAATATAGTTCACGTAAATGCAGTCCGCTGATTGGTCGTCTATTTAAAGTCGGTAAGTATTGTAATGTTTGCAAGGATAAAAAGAGAGACGTTCCGATGGACATTATGACCCTGTTTGGTTTTTGCTTCAAGAGGCTCAAGAGAAGGAATAAGCCAAAGATGACAATAGCATGTTATGGAAATTAATATATCAGTCAAATAAAAGAAAGTATAATATATATAATGTTGTCAAGAATCTGGAAAACAGCACTTTTTGAAGTTCACATTTCAAAGCCCACGACCACGTGGTGTCCAGAGAATGAAGGTCAATAACGAAAGTAGAATATTGTCGACCACAAATAATTTTTAAAAATATCTTTTATAGTTCAAAAGGATTTTAGTTTACTGATTACTGAACAGTTAACAAATAAGAGAAAATAAAACGACATAGCTTGACAACATGTTTGAAATACGTGTACAAGTCTTATATGAGATAAAAGGGGGTCATTTGTCACTAAGTACGTACGCAAATAAATCGATCAAGATATTTAATAAATTCGATTATTTTTGAAATAAAATTATAATATTTCACCTATTATTTCACAGGCACTTGCCTGTGTATTATTTACATATATTCAAGAACAGACTTCCTTAGTTGTCTTACAAAAGACACCTTCCCAGAAAAAAATATAATATAGATTAGCCTTGCCAGGACTACGGATTCTCATTTAAAAAAAAAATCAATGTGATTGAAGTCAACAACAAAAATAAGACAAAATTAACATTTTTCCAAGCATCTAAATCACTCTCAGGTATGCTCAGAATGCAGGAATTTTAGTCTAAATTTTCAAATCTTTTTGGGGATAGCCAAGGACGTATATTATGTTAGTTATACGTCCTTGGGATAGCATACGATTTTATAAAATATAGCACCTCTGTAACAGTTTTAACTTTGAAATCGAAGCTCCAGCTGCCTACTAGTCAGTGAATATTGTTTTTAATTTTGTAAAAACAAAACCAACACTTTTTTAATATAAAATTAAAACATTTATAATGTTCTCAATGTCACAATTACAATTTTCATTTAAAACTAAATTATTCAAGTGATAATTCAAACCAGAGACAATATGTTTCTATTCAAACTAAGATTTTTGGATTCTTTCAGTTCAAAAATATTTACTAGCAGTCAACCTGCAGGAAAATGCACAAAAATGTATATTGGTCCATCAAGATGATCAATGATGTGATCACATGTACAGAAAATTTACCCATCATGTTGCTAATTTTAGTTAATCATTTACATTATCTTCAGTAAAAAATGATGTTTTCAGAGGTCTGAATAAGGGTCTAGGACACCCCCAGAATGCAGGATTTTGCACCATTTTAAAAAAAAATCCTGGGGCCCTTGAGCGGGCCCCAGACCCCCCGCCGTAGTAGCGACGAGCAAGCTCGTCGACGCGAACGGCTTTGCCGTCCGCATGTACTTGCGCTTATTTTAGAAATTCAGCCTGCTTCTTCAAAACTTAGTGACATCACTGATATATATAAATTTCTGTTATCAATTCATTTGTATTTCGTTTTGATAAGAGCCAAAGCACAGAATACTGCCAATTAATAATCATTTGATTTATTAACAAACAAAAAAATTCTGGAACAAAATTTTTAAAATGAAAATGAAAATAACAGAAATATAAATTTTAGTGCCTTCAAAGTTTTATCAAGAATAAACATAAACAAGAATTTTGAATTATTCCTGGACTTATATCTTATCTTATATCTTCTGTATTATGAAAAATAATGGGATCCCTCTTTTACAAAAGTTGATCCAAATATAATGACCCCCCCCCCCCCCACTTTTCAAGTTAAAGAACTTTTCTGTATTCTTTTCTGCAACATTAAAATGCCTGCTTAAATGTGTGCAAATATTGCTTGGAGTCTGGGAACCACAATTTGTCAAACAATTTCTTGAATGCATGCCATTGACATTGTGCAATACTATTCACTGGACATTCATTCCATCCAAAATTATAAGAATATAAGGTAGGTCCAGATAGCTACAGTTCTATAGCTAAACAAATGACTGTCGAGAGCTCTTGTCAGAGACTTTAAGGTCACCTCCCATTGGTTGTTAATGTTTTGTAGACCGGCCGGTCATTTCCCCCTTTTTTGTTTGTTTCCTTGTGTCAAGGGTAGTTGCAGTCTCACTTAATAGCAGAAATAAGTAAACAGCTTATGAAAGGTATAATAAAAATAGCTCATTTAAGGCTTCTGACAGACAATGTTTACCACCGTCTTTTTCTGTCATTTTCTTTCTTTCTGTTGATCTTTCGGCACAAAGACTCATGCGCATCAATGGCGCCAAATTTTTAATAATTTACTGCGATTCATTTTCTATAGTAAAAAAAATAAATTAAAGAAGCTAGCAGTTTTTACTGATAACTATTGTAATATGATAAGTAATTATTTTAACTTTATTTCAATATGATTATATAGATAGCTTATTTCGAAATCCAAGTAAATAAAGACAATATCGAAATATATTTAATTGATGCGCCACAGATTATTTTTTAATTATATTTTCTATTAATTCCGAAATGATCGTTTTGTACTCTGAATATAATATGCTAAACTTTGCATTATTTAAAAAAATTCTATTAATATTATTTCATTTCTAATTTTGTGAAGTGTGTATCACACTTGTAATAAATTTCCAACATGGTGGATAATCGTTGAAAACTTCCTGACTAAGTCTGTTTCACAAAATCTACTTAATTGTAGACAACTGACACTGTTAACATTTTGACATAGTACATATATGTGTTTATTCTGGCATGGAAGGGCTCAAACTAAGCCAGCAAGAACAACGAAATTATGGGGAGTTGTTTCAATTATGTGATGTTGATGGGACTGGCAGGATAACTGGGATAAAAGCATCTGAATTATTTCTGTCATCTGGTTTAGGACAGGATGCACTGTTGCAAGTAAATATACAATAGTATAAAATGTTAGCTGATACATTTAGATAAAGATGTTGCTAAGAACTAAAAACTTGCTTTAGCCTGATTGTGTGACAAACCTTACCTTACCTCTGTATCTTTAACCCCCTTTGTAGAGGAACCATACGCTAGTATGTATAACTTGTGGCTTTCTAATATACAGTGATGCCTCCACCAAATGCTTTGAAGTGCTGAGACTATATACACAGTGAGATCCTATCCACACACAATTATATTACAATTCCGTTATCCTGTATTTACAATGTTTCTGTGTTGATTAAAAGTCATGTCACATACTTTAAAATTCCTCTCTTTCTTTATGTATACACTGGTATCACATTTATACCCCTAACCGATAGATGTATTCTTTAAAAATTAGTATCGATCTTTAAAAATATCAACAGCACTATTCCATAATTGCGGTAAAAACGGTAAGAAGATAAAAGAATGATGAATGCCTCTTCCTCATGAATTAAAAGTTGTATTACAAAGTAATTATCTAAAAGTTATATTCATTTCTTCTAAAAGGTCCTTCAGGGCACACACTACTTCAGAATTATAGGGAGAAGTGACTTCTCTTTTTGAAACTGATATGGAGAAGTGGTGAGATTTGAAAGAGAAGTGCTCATTCGCGCGGTGCGCTACAATGTTTGGATTTTACAATAGTATAAAGGGCCATATGTAAATAATGTCCTTTTTATGTTGTTCAATTCATATGAGCATGATGAGTAAAAAATTACAATTAAAGTAACATTTGAAATTAAAAGTTGTTTAAGTTTTACTAAGGTTCTTGTGAGAAACTACCAACTAAATATCTAGCCCTAAAAAAAAAAAATTATTTTAAAAAAAGAAATTATAATATATCAATTACAATTTAATTAAAAATTATCTTGTGTATGAAATTCAGTGTTTCTCATAAAAAAATATAAAAGTTATTAAGCTGGGCCATAATATATTGATATTAGTATAATAGTCTCAGAGTTAAGCAACTTTAATCAATAGTTTGAAACAATCCATAAAAAATATAGGGAATTATATACACTAATCAATTAGATGTAACCAAAAGTCTCTTAATGCGTGTGGAATGCGTAATTTTCCCCTTTGGAATCAATATTCTTCTGTTAACTGTTCCATCCGTGCCTCCGTAGTAATTATTGTAAAAGTACGGATTTCGGTCATAGCTGGTCCGGTTCAGATCCGTAGTTTAGAAATCGGTCAATGGCGGACGAATGCAAGAAAATTTACAAAAAAATAAACGATGTTTGACAAGTTATTTGGAAAGGAAGATGACGGTTTTAATGCAATAAATGGATTAAACATTTACTGGAGGCAACTTTTATCACGTTTAAATGAAGTAACAAACTTATTTTGCCGCCGAAATTTAGGTTGATGTACGTTTTCGAGTAACAAGCACCGGAACTTGCGAAAATGCACGAAGTGATAAAAAGTTGTATTTTTATCAAATAACCTGCTACACACTGCGAAGACAATGCTTCAACCTCTTTTCTAAAGATAATGAATCGTTTATGTCTGAATTTCTTTAATTATCAGTAAAAAATTGATGTTTCATCAACTTGGTAAAAAAATTATGTCCGATGACGGAAGCGACTGAAAGCGACTATCGTCAAGAACAGGGCGACTTGTTTTCGCTTTTGGGGGTCGGGGAAAGCGAAGTGACAGTCGGGAAGGCGACTTCTTCGCCCAAGTCGCCTGGTAGCGTGAGCCCTGGTCCTTCATGTATTGTTTAAGATTCTGTTTTCTATATATAATCTAAAATATTTTCACTTTAAGATCGCACACTTTAAAAATATGTCATCACTAGCATAACTTTAGTATGTATATATATATGCTAAAATAGGTTCGTTATGTTATTGTAAAATTGATTAGTTTCTTCTTTTTACTGTGGAAGCGATTATCTTTTCCTTTTTTTTTTTTTAGAGTCATAATTATTAAAATTATCATCCACATACTATTTTATAGCGGGCTATATGTAACTGGTATATCAAGCGTCTAGTAAGGCGTTCTACTTTTGCTACACTGGCTGGAGAGAGTTTCCTTGATGTTGCTAACGGTGTGATGTCCAGAATTATTTGTAACTTTTCACTGTCCAATAGTTCATTAAATTTAATTCCAAGACTGTTAAGTACCTCAACTGTTTCTAGAAGTATCTTGTTCCTGATATTTCGGAGTTGTATGCAGTGTAATATGAAATGAGTCACAGTTTCATCATCCTTTGAGCATAGCAGGCACTTCGGATCGGTTTCATCCTTATACATTTTTATTCGCTTACTTTGTAGAATATATGATCCAGTAAGCAGTTTTAGTTTAACTGGTAGTCTTGCCGTATCTATGGCTGAGTGGCAGTTAATTCTGAATAGAGGATTAATTTTACCTTTGTCAAGGTTTCCCGTTGTAAGATGGTCTAGTCCTTTATACAGTGGCAGTAGTTGCACTATTGACTTGCTCCAGTAATTATGCACTGTTCTCTTGATGTTTGAGGTCCACAAGGATTTTTTGACAGGATGGTCCATGTACCATATAGCTTCTTGCAGATTGTACTTCCTGAGCATATGTTTTATGGCTACGAACCAACTAGCACTTTGGTTGTTTTTTACGGTTAGTTGTCGTCTAGCTAGCGATTTTTCCATACTTTCTTCATGCTGGTTACAGATGTTGTTGAAGAGTCCAAGTGCTCGGATATGTATTTGTGCTTCTACTGGCAATATTCCGGTTAAGATGTTGATAGTTATATCTGCTACGCAAGTTGGTAATGAAAGAATTTGCTTGAGTAGCTTTTTTTGGAAATTTTCGATTAGTGCCAACGAGCTTGTTGTAGGTAGTATTAGCTCCAGGCCATAGAGAAGTACTGGGGATACATATATTTTGTACAGATGTACCATTGTCTCTACATCTAATCCATTATAGCCGTGAAACCCTCCTCCCAGGAGGCTATATGCGCTTCTCCTCGCTTTTTTTATATTTTCCTCCACATTAGCAGTCATGTTTTCTTTTAATGACGTGGTTCTGATGATTCCCAAGTGTGTGGCACTTCTCACTGATGGCATTTCGTGTTGTCCCATGGTAAGGGATGTTGCTATAGGATCCCGTTTTTGCTTCCTGTTGGTAATGGTAAGTACCACGCTTTTTGCAGGTTGTAATTGGTAGCCTTCCATGTATGCGTAATCACATGCCATGTTTATAAGCAATTGTGCTTGGTCTGGTTCCTCGCTAATTAGTGCGACGTCATCTGCACAAGCAGTACTGTTTACGCTTATGTTTCCAATTCTATATCCTGCATCAGTTGTGTCATACATGTTCAGCAGCTGGTTGATGTATAATTTGTAGAGGTTGGTGCTAAGTATACCTCCTTGTCGCACTCCCTGGTTTACATCGAATGGCTGAGAGATGTTTCCTTCCCATTTAATAGCACTTTTAGCATTTTCGTGGAGATCTTTGATCAGTCCCCAGTGTCCATCGTCGATTCCTGCCAAAAAGACCCTCCTGAGCATGTGACTATGGATGACAGTGTCGAAGGCAGCTTTTGCGTCTAAGAGTACCAGTTGGAAAGTTATGTTGTTGTCGTTGGATTCTCTGTAACTTTCTTCAATTGGCAACGCGGAGTTCATAGGTGACGATCCTGCAGTGAAACCTCTCTGTCTTTTATTTTGTGTTACAAGTACTTTGTTGTTTGTACGCTCTTTGATGACTGTTTCGATTATTTTGCCAATGACTGGTAGAACTGTAATTCCTCTATAGTTGGCTGCTTGCTGCCTTGTTCCTTTATTTTTAAAAACCGGTGTCAGGAGCCCCATTTTAAGTGATGCTGATACACTTCCGTGCTTGAAGATACATCCCACAAGTGTGACTAAAGTTGTTTCCATTTCAGATCCTGCATGGGTAATATGTTCGATGGTTATACCTTGGAAATCTGCTGATTTTCCTCTGTTTATCGATCTGATGGCGTTTGTAATTTCGATGTGCGTGACGTTACTGATGTTATTTCGTTGCACAAGCCTGTTTATAGTCTGAATATCATCTTCAACTTGGTTATGATATGCACTATCTATGTCCGTCTGGTTATTGAATGTTGCAAGGTTTCTAAAGTGTTCCTCAAATCCTGCGATGATATTTTCACTCTGCATGTATTTGACTCCGTTAACCTCTAGCTCCGTGATTACAACATTTCCTTTCTTCCTGTTGTTACGTACGAGTTGGTGGAACATTTTTGTATCTTTTACTCTTGTTTCTAGAATAGTTTCCTTCTCCTTGTCTCTTATTTTAGCAATCTCTATTCTTACTGAACGACGAAAGTCCTTCTTTGTTTGATTTTTCTCCTGGAGCATTATGTTGCTTTTGTTGTTGGGTCTCCCGTGATGTTTCCAAACATTATATTTTTGTCTTGCTATTTTCAACGCTATTTGTATTTCGGGCGTCCACACTTTTAATTTTGGCTTTGCATTGAATTTTGCCTTTGATGACGATGTTAGTTTAGCTGTTTCCTTTAAGAGTTCGCATAATTTGGATGTAGCTTGCTCAATTTCTGCTTCTTTCATATTTTCTTTTATTTGAAGGCTGTCTATATGTTTATTGATGTAAGCAGAATACCATTCTTTGTCTACTTTGTCCCAGTTAATTCTTTTTGTAATTTTGTTGCTATTTTGCGCATGACTGTTATTTAAGCTTTCATAAATGAATTTGGTACTCATACGAATTGGGTGATGATCGGATGTATTTTCTGTCACGTGGTTGAGTACTTGTTTGTTGTCAAATTCATTTTCTGGCAGGTTGTGTAGAAAATAGTCTATTTCTGATGATTCCTGTCCGAGTGAGTTAACAAAGGTTCTTTCTTTATTATCGTATTTCAAGTTGCATTCCTTTATGAAATCACGGAGATAGAGGTTGCGCTTCGTGCCTGATTGTATATTTAGATCTTCATTTAGGTCGCCTCCTATGATGATTTTGTGTGTTTCATTATACTTTTGATATAATTCGTATAGTTGATCGATAACATCTTGGTATTCGGCCTGATGATTTTTACTTCCTTTTGCTGGCAAATAGACTGATGTTAGTATAATGTTTGGATTGTTGCTTTCCCTTATTTCTACACACTGTATCCTTTCTGACCCTAGTTCGATTGGCCTTATCATGTGGTCGATTTCTTTCTTCCACAAGATTGCCACTCCTCCATATCCTCGGGGCATACATATCGGTAACAGTGGTTCATTTATATCGACTCCTTTGCCTATGTAATTTATATTTTCGTGAATTTCGCCAAGAAGATGAATCTGTGTTTGAAATAGCCAATGTTCCTGAATAAGTATTAAGTCGTTTGATTGTAGAAGTTTGTGTATTATTGGGCCACAGGTTTTAATGTTTTTGCAGTTGAACGAAATTAGATGCAATTGTGAACTCTCTGGTGTTTTGACGCTTGAATTGTTGGTTACATATGGCTTGGGTTGAGGCTCCGTAATACTAAAAAAGGCTCTTGAACTGGGGTTTGTGTAGTATTCCTTAGGATTGGTTGTTTCTGTACATGTATGTTATGAACTGGTGGGTACAAGAAGTTTTTTACCCCAGGTTGTATGTTGCTAGCACAAAGGTGTCCATTCTTCGGAGGTTGAAATGTTGCGCTTGGTATGTATACCGGTGTTGCATTGTAGCACTGGCCTTGATGTCTTGGCGAATGTGGATTTAAGAGCAGGGGTTGTCCTGTTACTTGCTGCGTTGCTTGTTTGGTATCTGTATTTGCAACATTCTCCTTTTGAGGTTTTTTGTTTTCAGTCAGAAACTTTTCGTCTCCCGTCCCTTGCATTGGCTTTAACCTTTCTTCAGGTATATGCGGGCAATCGTCAAAGAGCTTGATTTTGTTAATTTGTCGATCCATTTCATCTATCACAATGTTTGAGAGTTTGGCATGTAGCTTTGCCAGTTTATCATCAAGTTGTTCTTTCATTTTTTGAAAATTATCTGTGTTGCCTTGCTCTGGTTCCCTAGTATTAATCAACGGTGGTATGGTTAGGTTGCTATTAGACTCTAATCTTCTCTTAAGTAGCTTAACCGTCTGCTCTAGTTCAAAGTTTCTTGCCTCTAGCTGTTGGCATCTTGACTCTAACAGTAGCCTATCGTTTTGTACTTCTTTGAGTGACTTTTCTTTGACTTTTAATTGTTCTTCTGCTTTTCTGACTTTCAGTTCTCTTGCTCTTAATTCACTCAGTTTAGGTAAGATGGTGTCCTCTGGCTCAGAGCTTTTCTGATTTTGTTTTAATTTCCTGGGTTTAGGTATTGGTTTTGGCTTTGTGGTTGTTGAAGCAATCACAGAGGTTGGTTTATTACGTGATTTTTCCATTGGGCTTTTAATGCAGGTGTTGTTGCATGTGCTACTGGATGCTGTGATTTTATCATTTTCTTGAAATATAGGTTGTAACTCATCTTGGATCATTATACAGGGAATGCATATGTATGCTGTGCTTATTTCTGTCATACACTTGAAGTGGCATTTGCTATTGCATTGTTCGCATATATCCCATTCAGGATCCATCAGTATATTGTCGCATACTGTACAATTTTGCTCTTCTGAAGATATGTCGAGTGTTTCGTCTGTATTATATCCTCTCTTAGCTTCAGTTTCCTCTGTAAGCAGTAGCTGGGCATTTGTGTGGCTCTGTGTACTTCCTTCTAGAGCTAATATATTTGATTTTGCACCAACGCAGAGTTTGCATTCATAATATTCATCACCGTTAGAGTTTTCTGCCATCTGGATCTCCAGCTCTGTTAGTTTTTGACACTTATAGTGGACCCAGTGGCTTCCTTTGTCGCAGTAAGTGCTCCTAGTTTTGCACCTTTGGTTGCATTTAGTGCATTTGTCATCACCTTTTTCTACTTCTTGCTTTTTGGTGGTTCCTGTTCTGATGGTGGAGTTGTTGTCTCTGTAGAGGAGGTTTTGCAACTGGTTGCCAAGTTGTCTGTTCAGCTGTTCTGTGCTTATCCCTTCAATTCCTTGCTCTTTTAGACTTTTGAGTACAATGCTATGTATGTTCTTTAAGTCATTGTTCAAAAATTGATTAGCCCCATTTCCATTAATTAATAGCCTGCTTGTAGTATTGTATATGTTGATTGTATAGCTAGCTTTATTTGATGACACTTTGACTATATGTTGTACTACTGTTGTTTGTGACTTGTCTGTAATTTCTCTGATGGTTGCTTTGCCGTTGCTTTCACAAAAGTTTTCAAAGTAGTTTAAAGTTGCTAGTTTGAGCAATTCATATGTAACGGCATCCGCTGTTAGCACTATCCCTCCTTTGGTGTGCTTATATTCAACACTGAGGTTTCTTTTGGTAGCCTCAAGTTTTTTGTTAAGAGCTTTTTCGATGTTTAAGATGTAGTTTTGGATACAAAATTCTTTATTTGCCACTGTTCTAGATCTAGTGCGTGCTTTACTTGTAGCAACTAGGGCAGCCATGGTTAGCTGTTTGATTGTTGTCTATTGTTGGGACTGTTGAGATTAATGAGAATGTTCAATAATATACTTAGTGCTTCAGCAGCGTGGCTTGGTCATCCCATGCCTTCTGATCCACACCAAATATATTATGTGTTTTTGTTTAACGCCAACAGTCTGTCCTGATCTGAGTGGAGAATTCAGCAAGCCAAGCTTTGGCTAATATAGGTTTAGGATGTATCCCGTCAAGGTAAAGCTGATAATTAATGTACTGCTTGCGCGGTTTATCTTTGCCTCTTTTCACCTTTTTACTTGCTTTTAGGTGTAGGTTGAGAAGTGGTGTTTGCACTTGGAGGGAGGCGTTTAATTCTTGTATTTTCTTATTTATTTCGTCTATCTGCTTATGTAAATCTTGATCTTGGTTGACGTAGTCGTTAGTAGACAGGCTTTTAGCTCGAGCATTCCATTTTGTAATTGAGTAGTGTGGGATTTCAACGAATGTTAATCTAGAGTTTGGATATTGATGAATGAGTGTTTGAAATTTTTTAAGATCTTTTTTTAAGATCTTCAAACATAATTTATTTCACAAGTCATATATATATATGCTATATATGCCCATGGCCATGGTTAAGATTCACAGACATAGTGATACTGATATAGCCTCAGTCATAGAACTCTCAGTCTGATCATTCTGATGCATCAAATCTTCTGGGCTCCAACTAGTTCCAGCTTCGTTATAATAAAAATAAGAAAGTTCTAGGTGATTGCATAGTGAGCAGTCACATCTGTCTTTTAATACCATGTTTACTCTTATTATATTTGCCTACTAGAGTAGAGATGATGATTGTTGTGAAAATCCATGAATGGAACAAGCAGGATATGAACCCTCTATCTCGGGGTCTTAAGGCAGTGCTCTTACCAATTGAGCCAAAGAAGATCTTCCCTTACTCAAAAACACCTTATCAATATTCCCGGCTGACCTTACTTTTCCATTGTGGTGTCAGATATTTTGTATTGGGCCGTCAAAATTTTATGGGAACCTGTGTGATGTCCAGAAATGGTGGACAAATAGTGATAAGGTGTATTGTTCATGCATGTAGTTAGACTATTTTTATACATTTGTATCTCCAGGTATTCAACATTCTTCCCCCTTTTCTTTTTTCGGGCTGTGTTCAATTCAACTTACAGATCTCCACTACTGTACAACCCCGAGACATCTACTCAGAACTCCTCTTACCAGTTCGCTGCATGTCACCTAGACGTGTATCTGTCATCCTATGACCTGGTCAACCCTCATGACCAAACCAAACTGCCAGGCACTTTATATATACTTTTACATGTATGTACAAGTAGTAATTCACCTTTTCAGAATCCTAAGGACTATGGGCAGTGATAGGTAATCTCATTGTTTTTACACCAGAATGAAAATAATGTTATGCATTAGTTGAATTTCTATTGTTTATCATGTTTTAAACTAATCACAATGTTTTGGTGTATTCTTTTGGAAATATTACCTAGCATTCCCCTTGCATTAGATTTTGAAACAGCGAATTGCTCGCAGCACCATTGTTGTGAAAATCGATGAATGGTAGATAGCTATAGAGTAGTGGAATCAAACCAACGATATCAGGATCTTAAGGCAGCACTCCAACCAATTGAGCCAAAGAAGATCTTTTCTAACTCAACTACAATGTCATGAATGTAGTTAGACTACGTATACCTTTATCATGTTTATATCTCCAGGTCTACATCATAATTATAAGAATATGAATATTTTATTTCCAATTAAAGGGCCCTATAAAGAGCTTTCATCACATTACATACAAATACAAAAGTTCTAAATAAGAATTAAACATGTCAAATGGTAAATTATTTCCATAACATGATTAACACTGTGTGCAGGAGTTTCAGGTCAGTTCGCACCAAATACACTTTTGCATCCTACACATCCCCCTCTTGCAATTGGTCTGTTTCTGCCCTACATCATTTTTATACGACCGCAAACATTTTAATTTTTTTGTCGTATATTGCTATCACGTTGGCGTCGTCGTCGTCCTGCGTCGTCCTGTGTCGTCTTGCGTCATCGTCGTCGTCCGAATACTTTTAGTTTTCGCACTCTAACTTTAGTAAAAGTGAATAGAAATCAATGAAATTTTAACACAAGGTTTATGACCACAAAAGGAAGGTAGGGATTGATTTTGGGAGTTTTGGTCCCAACATTTTAGGAATTAGGGGCCAAAAAGGGCCCAAATAAGCATTTTCTTGGTTTTCGCACTATAACTTTAGTTTAAGTGAATAGAAATCTATGAAATTTTGACACAAGGTTTATGACCACAAAAGGACTGTTGGGATTGTCTTTGGGAGTTTTGGTTATAACAGTTTAGGAATTAAGGGCTAAAAAAGGGCCCAAATAAGCATTATTCTTGTTTTTTGCACCATAACTTTAGTATAAGTAAATAGAAATCTATGAAATTTAAACACAAGGTTTTTGACCATAAAAGGAAGGTTGGGTTTGATTTTGGGAGTTTTGGTCCCAACAGTTTAGGAATAAGGAGGCCCAAAGGGTCCAAAATTGAACTTTGTGTGATTTCATCAAAAATTGAACTTTGTGTGATTTCATCAAAAATTGAATAATTGGGGTTCTTTGATATGCCGAATCTAACTATGTATGTAGATTCTTAATTTTTGGTCCTGTTTCAAATTGGTCTACATTAAGGTCCAAAGGGTCCAAAATTAAACTAAGTTTGATTTTAACAAAAATTGAATCCTTGGGGTTCTTTGATATGCTGAATTTAAAAATGTACTTAGATATTTAATTATTGGCCTAGTTTTCAAGTTGGTCCAAATGGGGGTCCAAAATTAAACTTTGTTTGATTTCATCAAAAATTGAATAAATGGGTTCTTTGATATGCCAAATCTAACTGTATGTAGATTCTTAATTTTTGGTCTAGTTATCAAATTGGTCTACCTACATTTAGGTCCAAAGGGTCCAAAATTAAACTAAGTTTGATTTTAACAAAAATTAAATTCTTGGGCTTATTTGATATGCTTTATCTAAACATGTACTTTGATTTTTGATTATGGGTCCAGTTTTCAAGTTGGTCCAAATCAGGATTCCATATCAAGTATTGTGCAATAGCAAGAAATTTTAAATTGCACAGTATTGCACAATAGCAAGAAATATCTAATTGCACAATATTGTGCAATAGCAATTAATTTTCAATTGGAGTTATCTTTCTTTGTATAGAATAGCAGTTGATAATATATGTTGGAAATTTGCCAGACATGACTATGATGTCATTTTCTATTTTTATTTGCCAATAACTTTATGTAAATAACTTCATTGGAAATTTGCCAATATAAAATGTTGCTGATGTATTTAAATGAGTGTTTATGGTTGCAAAGTCCATTTAAAATTTGAATTGAGATGATGATGATGATGGAGTGGCTTGACATTTGTTTTGTGTAAAAAAAAACATATAATGTCAAAAATTTGATCACAATCCAAATTCAGAGCTGTATCACGCTTAAATGTTTTGTCCATACCTGCCCCAACTGTTCAGGGATCGACCTCTGCGGTCGTATAAAGCTGCGCCCTGCGGAGCACCTGGTTTGTACATGTTCGCATCCAATTTTTATTCCAATTCCAATTCAATTATTAGATATTTTTTATATGTGCATGTATAACAATGTCCGATTTTAGCTGTGGGACTGAGATTTGGTGAAAATGAATATGAATTCACTAATATAAACAACATTAATGATACTAAGAATGACATGAATGATAGATAAATTTCATCTTTGCTAAAAATAAAGAGGTGGAAAAACCATAGATATAGTATATATATAGCCCAATGAGCAAACTTCACACTAACCTGAAGATAATCTTAAACTTATCACTTAGATGACTTAGATTTACATAATGCACATTTGTACCTGTGACAATTTAGAATGATATGGATATATAGGTAAAATATATACATAGACATACTATTGTAGGTTAGTTACATTAATATATATCCTTATTTACATGCATATCTGTATGAATAATCATGATAATGAGATCCTGGCAATGAATCAAAGAAGTTTTGAATTGGAATTAGCAAATAAATGAACAATTTGTAAATGAAAAGTGTAAAGGATTAAAAAGCACAATTGGAGTTATTGCCCTTTGACAAAAAAAATATGTTCATTGCTAACTCGAATAATTCAAGCCCTTTCCGTGTCCGATTTTCTCCCACACGAGGGCTTGAACTCCTTGTGATCATTGGCCGCGTCGCCTGCTCTCTGTGAGAGAGAGCCAATCAGCGGCGATCAGGATATGAGTCTGCGCAACTCTCTTGAAATTGTCTTACCAAACACGTGTGTTCAATTAACACAAATCCGATAATAATTAATTAACATCAATTAACATCAGTTTACATCATTTATCATCAATTAACATCCGAAACTCCTCCTTCTTTAGCTGCCAATTTAAATCAAAATTCCCATATTGCAAAGCGGTGTGAATTTTCCGGTTGACGGTCTTGATCGAGGAAGACGTTCAGGCGTTAATGTAGCCTTCGTAGATCAGCGGAATATAACGACTGAATTATTCGGGTTAGTTCATTGCCAGATGCTAATACAAGGGACCTTTGAAATGCACCAGACAACCTTTATTGATATCTACTTTTGAAACATATCAACAATTGCCCTGTAAAGATCTGTTTTCTTAACTACAATAAGCATATGACAGTATTATACAGTTTTAATACTACAGTAATGACAGGTTTTTTAATATATAATACAAAATTTAGTAGACCTATCAAAATCTAACTGCACGAGTTGCTTAATCTATTTATATTTATGTTTATATTTACATCGCGTATATGGTCATAGAAGGTCAACTCGAAATTTAATTAGATGGCGTCATTGCTAAAATTCACACAAAACGAAGCTAAATCTTATTGAGACCATGGCCTGTAAATTGTTTATTTTATACTTTAATAGTTTGGAAAAATGCTTTACATTGTTATAGATAAATAAAATATGAGAATTTGAGTCAATTTGTTGAACATGAATTTGACAGCTAGTGCCCCTTTAACAACAAATTAATGTAATTAAAGGATTTGAAAAACTTAAAGGTTAGCTCTCCATTGTAAATAAAAATTAATGTCTCTCTTAAGGTGTCACACCACCAATTACTCCCACCAATTTAGAATGTATGTAAAAGTAGCCCTACTCTGACACAAATAGTGCTTTTGATGTCCTTGTTAACTTAAACTAACCAACAAATTTGCAGAAATGAAACTTTTGGTGAAAGAGAAATATATCTAAACCATTTTGAGCCAAAATTTACTTGTCTATGAGTTTGCATTAAAAATTGAGGATTAATGCGCTCCATCATGTCCATAGTAAACTAATTTAAGATTTCCAGAAAACCAGGGGTAATTTTTGGAGTACCTCTGTTCGAAGGTCAGTTATTTTGTTAGAAGGCTTTAAAGGTATAGGGAAAATTGGCATGTAGAAAGCTGATACATGTATAATTCAGGATATACCTGGTTTCTATGAAGTTAAATAATATTTAGAAAGCTGTGAAAATTGCAAAATTTGGTTGACAGATAGTGATTTTTAATTGGTGGTCTTGACACCTTAAAAGGCATTTAAGGGAGACAACTAAAAAAGGTGATCTCTAAATTTATACAGGGTCAAGTACGGGAATTGGCAAACAGTAATTCTAGTTAACAAAGTTATGAGCATGCTACATACAGATATGTTTGTTTGACCATTTCAGATATCAGAACTCTGTGGAGCCAAAAGACTTGGACATTTTGGAAGGAGTCAGTTTTATATTGCTTTGAAGTTAATAGCAGCTGCACAACAGGGAATGCCTTTGAAATTGGATAGCTTAAACTCTGGTGAGTTCATTTAGTTAATAAAGCAATTATAAAGGTCACAGAATTTAATACTCCCTTCAATGGTGGTATTGCAGGTACAGGGGCGGATCCAGCCATTTTAAAAAGTGGGGGGTTCCTAACCCAGGACAAAGGGGGAGGGGGTTCCAATTACATGTCCCCAAATGCATTGATCGTCCAAAAAAAGGGGGAGTTCCAACCCCCGGAAACCCCCCCTCTGGATCCGCGCCTGATGTAGCAAAATCATGTGCATGCTTGACCTAGACTGAACATAGTGTTTGAGGTCAATGGATTTATAATTAGGTCAAACTATAAACTTTAGGATGAGTATTTACTGCTTCATCATAAGGCACACAGATTTGAAAGCTCAGATGGGTAGGTTTGGTTTCTGAATACATGTTGAATATTATACTTAGAAAGAGTGACATGTCTTCCCAAGTTTCTGTTGCAGTTTCCTTGTTAGCTAATATCTAAATTTTGATACAAGTAAGCAGTGTAATATAAAAAAAAAAGATGTGGTACGATTGTCAATGAGACAAATCTCCACAAGAGACCAAAATAACATATATGAATAAATAAATAAATATACTTCTGTAGTCCACCGTACAGCCTTCAACAATGAGCAAAGCCCATACCGCATAGTCAGCTATAAAAGGCCCGGAAATCATTAATGACAATGTAAATTTAAAAACAATTCAAACTAGAAAACTAACGGCCTAATTTATGTACAATAAATTGAAGGAAAAACAAATATGTAACACATAAACAAACGACAGCCACTGAATTAAATTCATTTCTGATTCACAAGTAATCATCCTGAATGTTAGTCATTATGTAATACTTGTCACGGGCCATTAAGCATCCATACATCAAGAATTATTGGAAATTGGGTCTAGTCTATGTTTAACAACAATATGTTATACTGGGTAATAGACATTTCATGGTATACAGTCACTTGGTACAATCTTTTGTGGCTATGGTTATTTCACAATGAAGATTCAGTATCCTCCTTCCAAACTGACATATTGTGTATTTATGCTGCATGATCTTCTAAATAGGCCCCTTTCCATCAGCATGGTTGTTACTGCCATTCAGGAAAAGATATTATGCCCTATAATATGACAAGAAGTAAAAATTATAGAATTATTAGATTTTCTTTACAAGAAGAACTAAACCATTCCAATTATAATGTAAATAAATGGAATTGTCAATGTCAGATTTTTTGCTGTATGTTAATTGTTAAGATCATGGTTTTAGGGAGTATCCAGGCAACACTTTGACTCTTTACAAATAGTATGTGATTTAGTTGATTTTTGAAGAGTTAACTCCCTTATGTATTATGTACAAACCTTTACTTTAAGGAAGGGATTGTATTATTTCGAGTGAAATGAGGAACAAATGAGGCCCCTCATGGGGGGGGGGGTGTCCTAGTAATCACATAATCACCATTTTTTTGCCAATATAATCACATAATCATTAAATATTTGCTTATCTTTAGTAATCAAATAATCATAAACTAAAAATACAGTCCTAGGTAATCAAATAATCATGAAATATTTGGCTTAATAATCAAATAATCATTAAAAAAACGGCCAAGTAATCACATAATCAAAAACCCCATGAGGGCCCTCACAAATGTTAAAGTGAAGAACCATGTTTCCTATTTATCATCTTTTACTTTAGTTATGTGTTTGATTGTCCCTTTGGCACTTTATTAATTTTTTTTACTAAATGATTTGGAGACCCGGCTCCTCAAAGATTATTAATTTGTTACAAGTTGGCACGCTGTTTTGGGATATGTGCTGGGCACAATACTGTCAGAAAAGTTCCTGTTAAGTGGCTATGATATAAACAATGGAAATACAATGTACATGATATATACAGTATATAAAATTATCATTTAGCCAAAAGATATTCTTAATTCTTATTGATTTCGAAATGCAACAAAAAATTACAGGAAAAAATCCTCAAATTTGTGATATAAGCCACTATAAAATGATACTTGCTCCATACATTTTTTTCTGTAAATAAGATTATCACTTTATAAGTTTGACATCTTCCTTTGTACTGTACATCACATGTTTCTTGTCAACATGATTAAAAGAAGAATGAGATGGCCTTCAAGGTAGAAACTGATCAAGCAATCTTACATCGTAAATTATTTAATCTGAACTCAGATGAGAAAATATCAGCTGTATAATTAATTATGAAGGAAGAATGAAAAACATTGGGTAATTGTATTGTGACTTGGGTTGAGAGTTGTCTCATTGGCACTCATACCACATCTTCTGATATCTATGTATAGCCCTAATAAGTAGTGATGAGTAAATAGATGGATAAATAAACACCTGTTCATAACAAACAATATTTTTTAGAACAGTTGACCTTTTAATTGGTTTTAAGTGGTTTTATCTGGAAAACAATCCAGTTTTACAATTACTGTAAACACCATCGTCATGTTAGATAGGCTGTATAGAATTGGAAAATCTAGGATTTTTAAGAGAGAGAGAAAGAGAAGGGGGGATGGGAGTCATAATTCCTAAAAAGTGAAAAGAATTTTGACAATTTTATGCAAAACAAGAATGTGTCCATAGTACACGGATGCCCCACTCGCACTATAATTTTCCATGTTCAGTGGACCATGAAATTGGGGTCAAAACTTTAATTTGGAATTAAAATTAGAAAGATCATATCATAGGGAACATGTGTACTAAGTTTCAAGTAGTTGTGACTCTAACTTCATCAAAAACTACCTTGACCAAAAACTTTAACCTGAACTTCGCACTTTCATTTTCTATGTTTAGTTGACCATGAAATTGGGGTCAAAACTATAATTTGGCATTACAATTAGAAAGATCATATCATGGGGAACATGTGTACTAAGTTTCAAGTGGATAAGACTTCAATTCATGAAAAACTACCTTGACCAAAAACTTTCACCTGAAGTCGGACGAACGGACGAACGAACGAACGGAGGCACAGACCAGAAAACATAATGCCCCTCTACTATCGTAGGTGGGGCATAAAAATATATGCATTCCAATCAAAGGGTGCATTGCCTTCTATACCCATTGTTGATATATATTATTTATAGCTATTAAGATTAGAACTGCTAAAAAGAATCAAACATGTACATCATTATTAAAGCAATCCATTTACCAGTACTTGTAGAAACAAAAGAACTATAAGATCTGTTTAATTGCCTTGTTTATTTAAGATTGTCTCTATCTCAATAACAGATATCATTCGATCATTGAGATCAACTCTTTAGTATCAGCAGCTAAAAATCAATGTATGGACCAAATCTTTCTGTGGTCAAATGGTTTTCATAATCAATTTGTGTGTGAGATGTTTGACATTTTATCATGTGAAGAGATATTTACATATTTTTACATATGATTGGTGTAGATCAATGGATAGATCATTGAATCGTTTTGTGTGGTGTAGATCATGGAAAATAGCAACTACTTATTGGTAGATTATGAGACGGGAATTTAAGAAATTTTATGAATGTTTGAATTCAAAATGGGGATGGCTAAATTTTAAACACATGTACAAGATATGTAAATTTTATAAAGATTTTTAAAACTAGAAATAAGTCCCCTGTATGTTTGACCAGGCCCCTTTTATAAAATAGTACACTGTTCGTTGGACCATACCCCTTATTGCCAGTTAGATGTTATTAAGAACAAGGATTTTCAGAAATTATATGTTTCCTGGAATGTCCATATTTTAACTCCCCTTGACACTCATTTCCCTCCCTGCTTCCCGCCTTCTCATTCCCATGTTAACTTGTCCATGTACACCACTCATAAGAGGTCTTATAGTCTATATTATTTTACTTTCATCTCAAGAACCCAATGTTTAGCCTAACAATGTAAGGGGCCTAAAATGGATTACTGTAAATACCCTTTTTCATTTTTTTTTCTAACTGATTTGGTTAATTCATGATCAAGTCAAAAATTTACAAATCTTAGTTCTCATACCAACAAATTTTTAACCCTGTTTAATTGAAATGGCTGAGAGTTTACTGATCTTCACTGTATACCATTATTAATTCAACATTTTTATACATTTAAACACCAACCCATCCTTTGGCTATTGTAATGTCACATTATAGACTAAATATTTCTCTTGATGAAAGTCAATAGCTGGTGGCTTTAAAATATTTTAGCGACTAGATTGTTAAAATATCTACTTTGTTCAGTTGTATGGTCGAGAAAAAATTTACACACTTAAAACATGAGGTATAATTACTGTTTTTTCTTGTTATAGTTTCTTGACTCTTTATGCTGAAGAGTTTTTATCTATTATTCTACTACATTCATTTATCTTTTGTCCTTGACCTCTTATTCATGGTTCATTGGTGATCCCAAAGATTATATGATGCCCCTGCAGCGGCAGGGGAGCATTTAAAAAAGTGATAGCCTTGTATGCATGTCCCAAAATTAGTTTTCATTCTCTAGAAATTAGCTTTCTTCAAACAAATGTAATGAAACTTATTCACAATGCTTATAACCATAAAAAAAAAAACAAGTTGATTTTCCACTTAATCTGTGATAATTATTAGAAATAAGAAGATGTGATATGAGTGCCAATGATTCAACTGCTTCATCCAAGTCACAATGTGTAAAAAGTAAATTCAATTACAGGTCAAAGTACCGTCGTCAACATGGAGCAATGGCTCACACCAAACAGCAAGCTTTAAAGGACACCAAAAATGACTAGTGTAAAACCATAATTTAAATTCTCATTATTTTCTGTCATTTAATTTCAGGAAAAGACATGCCATTACCAAAGTTTACAAGGTTACCAGAGCAAGGTACAGTTAATAATTTCCCCCTTTAAAAAAAATGACTGAGGTTTTGACAGTGCTGAGTGCATTTTCCCTGGTTAGCTTTATGAAGCTTACACATGCACAATTAAAGATGATTAATATATGTGAAAAAAGTTTTTTTTTATTGGATGCTATTGCTACTTATAACATTATCGATTATTTTAAAATTATCACAATGGAATTAAGTGTTTTTCTAGTCTTTATTCTGTGTATTTCTTCTAAAAAAAACCAGGTGACTACTATTTGCAAGAAAATAGCTATAAGGATGTCTATGCTGTATTGAAACTAATCAGAAAGACAATATATTGTTACGTACATCCGATATTTAGTCAGCCTTGAAGTGAACAAAATGCTATTAACTTATGATTGTCAATTGCAATAGCGTTACATTTAGTGAAAAATATGATTATAATTATATGTAGATTCCAGAGAAATATAGATTTTTGTTTGGTAGTAGGCCTGGCTCGTAGATTATATAACAGAGGTCAAGTTAGCATTAAATTGAATTTGAAAGAAGGCTGTTTCAACATTTAAATCAATTATTATGATTAATGGAATAGATAGTTTTGTTAGCTTTTTCTCCGATGATTTTCTGAAATTAATTTAATTGCATGAATCAAAATTGATAAATCCTTGTGCATGTCTGATTAAGATAATTACAATTTGTAATAGTACAAATAATTCATAAGATGAATTGTGGATTTATTATTATTCCTCAGAGGCAGATTTAGGGGGAACCTTTTCTGGGGAAAATTTGGTTGATTATATAGGGAATCACTGAAGCATGACCTTAGCGGCCCCCTCTTAGGCAGTCAGTGGCCCCCCACATTTCTGGATCCACCACTCGTTCCTCAATTTTCCTTGATTTCCTGGTTACTAAGGACAGTTGATTACAAATTTCCTATTAGAATGTATGAAGACTTTAGCGAAACCACAAAATTAAATATCCAAGAAAAGGCAAGTTTGCCACAATCAATGAAAATTGGTTCCCACTAAAATAAATGAATTCACCAAATGATGGAGCAGGACATTACAAGAATGATGGATTGTTGATTGCTAATTAGTGAATGTCTAGTGGCAATTATTTCACGCATATTCAGAAGAAGAAATAAATTTACAATAAGAAGTCCCAATTGGCAATGGTTAGGTTTTGAAAGGATACCAAGATCAATTGGTATTTGGACAGAAGTTTTTCTACCACAGTCAGTGAGTGACCAGTAAATTTGGGTGTAGTGGTTATTAGATACAAAATAGTTATGTTACATCAGGTCATCTATGGACCCATTAGAGAATGGTTCCAAGGTTTTTAAGTGCCAGAGATCTTTACACTCCCCTACACAGTGCTTGCTTCGGAGTTAACATCAACATTCTGAATGGATGTTATTGTGTACAGGTATCTGTATGTCCCACAAAAGCAAAAGGTTGGAAAGGTGTAATTCATGTACATTTGTATTTCTATATTCCAGTGGAAATCCTTGGGTCTCTGATTTTACATGTTGCTTTATATTTCAATTTCTTAAGCTATGTAAGATTTTGTGTTCCACGCAACTGTCAGTTCTTTCATCAGTCTGGTACTCTGGTACATGTAGCAGGTTAAAGATGAGAACTTTAAAATTATGAGATCATTATGAAAAATTTACCTATTAAATGTAATTATTTTCAAACTAATGTAAAAACTTTTTTTTTTTGTAGAAAATATTGGAGCCTCGTATAATTCCCAAACAGATGGAGTCCCTATAGAAAGGTATGTCAGTTTAATTGAGTGAACAATCTGATAGATAATCAGAAATAACTCATTATTTTAATAGAAAGTAAATTGATTAGTGTGTAATAGCAAAATGATTTATTGAAACAATTTCTCAATTTCAATGGTTTAAACTATTCAATTAAAACACAAACGCTGCTTATTTAACAAATTTAATGATTTATATCTTAAAATTATTTTTAAAATGATTTCATTACATATTGTCATAATTTTGTTTCTTTATCATGTTTATTTCCCATCACTTGGCGTCTGTCGTCGTCGTTTTTACAAAAATCTTCTCCTCTGAAACTATTGGGCCAAATTAAACCAAACTTGGCCACAATCATCATTGGGGTATCTAGTTTAAAAAATGTGTGGCGTGACCCGGCCAACCAACCAAGATGGCCGACATGGCTAAAAATAGAACATAGGGGTAAAATGCAGTTTTTGGCTTATAACTCAAAAACCAAAGCATTTAGAGCAAATCTGACGGGGTAAAATTGTTTATCAGGTCACGATCTTTCTGCCCTCAAATTTTCATATGAATCCGACAACCCGTTGTTGGGTTACTGCCCCTGAATTGGTAATTTTAGGGATTTTTTTGCTGTTTTTGGTTATTATCTTGAATATTATTATAGATAGAGATAAACTGTAAACAGCAATAATGTTCAGCAAAGTTAGATTTACAAATAAGTCAACAGGACCAAAATGGTCAGTTGACCCCTTTAGGAATAATTGACCTTTATAGTCAATTTTTAACCATTTTTAGCTCACCTGGCCCAAAGGGCCAAGTGAGCTTTTCTCATCACTTGGCGTCTTGCGTCCGGCGTCGTCCGGCGTCGTTAGCTTTTACAAAAATCTTCTACTCTGAAACTACTAGGCCAAATTGAACCAAACTTGACCACAATCATCATTGGGGTATCTTGATTAAAAAATTTGTGGCGTGACCCGGTCAACCAACCAAGATGGCCACCACGGCTAAAAATAGAACATAGGGGTAAAATGCAGTTTTTGGCTTATAACTCAAAAACAAAAGCATTTAGAGCAAATCTGACACGAGGTAAAATTATTTATCAGGTCAAGATCTTTCTGCCCTCAAATTTTCAGATGAATCCGACAACCCGTTGTTAGGTTACTGCCCCTGAATTGGTAATTTTAGGGATTTTTTGCTGTTTTTGGTTATTATCTTGAATATTATTATAGATAGAGATAAACTGTAAACAGCAATAATGTTCAGCAAAGTTAGATTTACAAATAAGTCAACAGGACCAAAATGGTCAGTTGACCCCTTTAGGAGTTATTGACCTTTATAGTCAATTTTTAACCATTTTTAGCTCACCTGGCCCAAAGGGCCAAGTGAGCTTTTCTCATCACTTGGCGTCTTGTGTCCGGCGTCGTCCGTCGTCGTTAGCTTTTACAAAAATCTTCTACTCTGAAACTACTAGGCCAAATTGAACCAAACTTGACCACAATCATCATTGGGGTATTTTGATTAAAAAATTTGTGGCGTGACCCGGTCAACCAACCAAGATGGCCACCACGGCTAAAAATAGAATATAGGGGTAAAATGCAGTTTTTGGCTTATAACTCAAAAACAAAAGCATTTAGAGCAAATCTGACACGAGGTAAAATTATTTATCAGGTCAAGATCTTTCTGCCCTCAAATTTTCAGATGAATCCGACAACCCGTTGTTAGGTTACTGCCCCTGAATTGGTAATTTTAGGGATTTTTTGCTGTTTTTGGTTATTATCTTGAATATTATTATAGATAGAGATAAACTGTAAACAGCAATAATGTTCAGCAAAGTTAGATTTACAAATAAGTCAACAGGACCAAAATGGTCAGTTGACCCCTTTAGGAGTTATTGACCTTTATAGTCAATTTTTAACCATTTTTAGCTCACCTGGCCGAAAGGGCCAAGTGATCTTTTCTCATCATTTGGCTTCCAGCGTCCGCCGTCGTCCGTCGTCTTTGTCGTCCGTCTTCGTTAGCTTTTACAAAAATCTTCTACTCTGAAACTACTGGGCCAAATTGAACCAAACTTGACCACAATCATCATTGGGGTATCTTGATTAAAAAATGTGTGGCGTGACCCGGTCAACCAACCAAGATGGCCGCCACGGCTAGAAATAGAACATAGGGGTAAAATGCAGTTTTTGGCTTGTAACTCAAAAACCAAAGCATTTAGAGCAAATCTGACATGGGGTAAAATTGTTTATCTGGTCAATGTCTTTCTGCCCTGGAATTATCCGACAACCTGTTGTTGGGTTGCGGCTCCTGAATTGGTAATTTTAGGGAACTTTTGCTGTTTTTGGTTATTATCTTGAATATTATTATAGATAGAGATAAACTGTTAACAGCAATAATGTCCAGCAAAGTTAGATTTACAAATAAGTCAACTTGACCAAAATGGTCAGTTGACCCCTTTAGGAGTTATTGACCTTTATAGTCATTTTTTTTAACCATTTTTCGTAAATCTTCGAAATCTTTTTCAAAAATCTTCTCCTCTGAAACTACTGGGCCAAATTAATCCAAACTTGGCCATAATCATCTTTGGGGTATTTAATTGAAAAAAATGTGTCCGGTGACCCGGCCATCCAACCAAAATGGCTGCCACGGCTAAAAATAGAACATAGGGGTAAAATGCAGTTTTTGGCTTATAACTCAAAAACGAAGCATTTAGAGAAAATCTGACAGGGTAAAATTGTCTATCAGGTCAAGATCTATCTGTCCTGATATTTTCAGACAAAACAGACACCCTGTTGTTGGGTTGCTGCCCCAGAATTAGTAATTTTAAGGAAATTTTGCAGTTTTTGGTTATTATCTTGAATATTATAATAGACAAAGATAAAATGTAAACAGCAATAATGTTCAGCAAAGTAAGATCTACAAATAAGTCAAATGACCAAAATTTTCAATTGACCACTTAAGGAGTTATTGCCCTTTATAGTTAATTTTTAGCATTTTTCATAAATTTTTGTAAATTTTTAGAAAATATTTTCCACTGTAATTACTGGGCCAAGTTCATTATAAA
Source organism: Mytilus edulis (assembly GCF_963676685.1). Classification (NCBI taxonomy): domain Eukaryota; kingdom Metazoa; phylum Mollusca; class Bivalvia; order Mytilida; family Mytilidae; genus Mytilus; species Mytilus edulis. Next base: position 79,498,421 of record NC_092353.1, on the reverse strand, counting down.
TAGAGATAATTGTAGCAACAAGAATGTTCAGTAAAGTAAGATCTACAAACACATCACCATCACCAAAACACAATTATGTCATGAATTTATCTGTGTCCATTGTTTAATATGCACATAGACCAAGGTGAGCGACACAGGCTCTTGAGAGCCTCTAGTTGGATTTTGTCGAAACTTCATGGTAAGGGTTGCAGGTGTTTATTGGTTATTGGTTGGAGTGTCCTTGGATAAATCAATGTTCTTCAACTAATTTCTGACTAACTTTTCACATATCATTAAGTTATGATCAGTTTGTATTTTGTTCAAGTGACTAACCCCTACAATAAACTAAAAGTGACCTCCACAAATAGATATGGTACCATTAGTCCAACCACTGATATACAGAGGCGGATTTAGAGGGTTTTTCAGTGGGCATGGCCCCCCTTATTAGGGAAAATAAATGTTGATTATATAGGGAATGACTGGAGGGGTCCCCCCCCTCTTAGGCACTCAGTCCCCCCCCCCCAACCCCCCCCCAACCCCCCTTTATGAAAGTTTCTGGATCCGCAACTGCTATATATCACTTTGCCACAAGGTGTCTGACTATGACTATATAATTATAAACAGACAACCTGTTCTCATTAAGCATCAATGTATACTAACCTGTGAACAATCATAAACTTTCTACAGCCTTCATCAATGAGCAAAATCTATAACTTATTGTCAGCTCTAATAGGCACTGATATGAAAAGCTGAAAACATTCAATATATATGAAGAAGAAAAAAAAACAATAGCTTGATTTATGACTAAGCAACTTGAACAAGACAAAATATGATATACATCAACAGAAGACTACAACTGAATTACAGGCTCCTGACTTGGAACATATGTCTAGGTTAAATGTGTGTGGTAGCTCAACCCTTTTGTAAGGAAATAAATGGTTTTCTTTCATATTTTTCTTCTCAAACAATTATGAACATTTTTTTCTCCTTTACATCAAAATAAAGCACTTTAACAGTATTAAGAAAAATCCTTTTATCATACAAAATATTGAATAAAATACATCTATCATGTTTATTAAGTCTCCCAAACAAAGTTTGGAGACTTATTGTTTTTGCTCAGTTCTTATTATTTTTCTTATTCTTCTTCTTCTTCTTCTTCTTCTTTTTCTTCTTTTTCTTCCGCCACTTTTAAAAATGAACTTGTCCGCAGCGTTTCTCTAAAACCGCTTTTTAGATTTACTTAGGGTTTCATAGAATGGTAGACTAATATGTCTAGGTGAGCCATCAATCTTTCGTTTGTGCATTGGGGTCTATTAAGGGGTACTTTGGGAGGTAGAAAGGAGGGAGGGGTTTACTATAGAACCCTATGGGATTTTATTTTCTAAAATTTTCAAATGAATATAACTTTAAAACTGTAAGTGATAGACACATGCAGTCTTCAGAAATGATTATAGGACAATAAAACAAATCACATGAAATATAGGGGGAGTCCCTAGGAGGTCATCCCCACCCCCTTAAATTTGAGAATATGCTTTTATCTTGTAAACGGTCCAGATCCCCACCCCTAAACCATATATATTCTTGAATGGGACGATAAAACAAATCAAATGAAATTAAAGGGAAGTCCCCTGGGGTCATCCCCACCCCGTTCAATTTGAGAATGTGCTATTATCTTGTAAACGGTCCAGATCCCCACCCCTAAACCATATATATTTTTGTAGGGGACAATAAAACAAATGAAATGATATAAAAGGGAAGTTCCTAGGGGGTCGCCCAACCCCCTCTTGTTTGAAAACTTGTAAACAGTCAACATCCCCACCCCTAAACCATATATATTCTTGAATGGGACGATAAAACAAATCAAATGAAATTAAAGGGAAGTCCCCGGGGGTCATCCCCACCGCGTTCAATTTGAGAATGTGCTATTATCTTGTAAACGGTCCAGATCCCCACCCCTAAACCATATATATTCTTGTAGGGG